>NC_065594.1:48328126-48636408 GCF_024542745.1 Macaca thibetana thibetana
AAACATGGAGAACAGTAGAGGTCCGTTATGAGAAAACTCATCATTTTCAAGTTTTTCTCTAGTTGTATCAGGCTTCAGAGTATCACAATAGAACATCCAGAATTTCCTGTGATTCGAACTGGAGTAAAAAAAAAAAAAAAGGTCAGAATTTTAAAGGATGTCTTGTTAAGTATGCTGGGCGTCCTGAAGATAGGAGAAGATCCTGGGTGATTCAAATAAACTGTTCTCCTCAGGGGATCCATAGCATTACAAAGCTAAGAGGGACTGAGTTCCTGTCTGCAGGTAATCCATTCGTATTTATCCATTTTCTGTTGTCTATAACAGAATACTTGAGATAGGGAAATTTATAAAGAAAATGAATTTATTTCTTACAGTTATGGAGGATAGGAAGTCCAGGGTCAAGGGGCACTTCTTGTAGAGGCCTTCTTCTTGTTGGGGACTCTGAACAGAGTTCCAAAGTTGGCAAAGAGTATCACACGGCAAGGAATCTGAATATGCTAGCCCAGGTTTCTCTGCCTCTTGTTACAAAGCTCCAAGTTCTACTCCCATAATAACCCATTAATCCATTAATCCAAGAATAAATTAAATCATTCATGAGGGCAGATGCCACATGATCCAATCATCTTTTGAAGTTCCCACTTTTCCATACTGCCACATTGGGAATTAAGTTTCCAACACTTGAAGTTTGGCAGACACATTTAAACTATAACACCATTTTATTTATTTTAAATATAATAATTCATACTTATCTATACTAGGTTAGAAGAGAGCATAGAACCTGGACAAAATAGGACAGAAAGTGGGCATTCCTGTTTTAATCACCAATATTTTGTATTTGCATAATATGTCATTGTCTTTCAGAAAAGAGAAACGAATCCTTCAGCTCGATCTTTCCAGGGACATTCTTAACACAAACCATGTGTTGTATTAGGTCATGGGAATTGCAATAATTCCAAAAACTAGAAGTTAAATAAGCCTAATTTATAAAACATTAAACAGTTAAAACAGTTATTGCAAAACACAAGTAATGCAAAGTCTAGGAATTTGTGCAAAATAGGTAGTTATAAAAATACACACACATATATTTACTATATATACATATCTGTTGTATGTATACATATAAGTTGTATAATTCATACATATAAATTATATTTAAAATACTTTTGTACAAATTATAGTCATAATTTGTATTGTAGATTAATGAAAAATTATTATAAAATGAAACCTATATACTTCATAAACAGCTGTACTCATTGGAAACAAACAACAAAAATATTTGTTTGTTTAATAATAATGCTCTTTTTTTTGAGGCGGTGTCTCATTCTGTCACACAGGCTGGATCATAACTCTCTGCAGCCTCAAACTCCTGGGCTCAAGCAATCCTCCTTCTTCAGACTCCTGAGTAACTGGTACTACAGGAGAAAGCACTGTGGCCAGCTAAGTTTTTAACGTTTTGTAGAGACGGTGTCTTGCATTTTTAACCAGGCTGATCTCAAACTTCTGGTCTCAAGCTGTCCTCCCACCTCTGCCTCCCAAAGTGCAGAAATTATAATTGTCAGCCACCACACCAAGTCTAATAATAATACATTTTAATATTGATGGTAATGATGAAGTATTTGTCATTTAACAGAAAAAACTGAGAAAGAGAATAGTAAAATAATTATATAAAAATGAAATATGTTTTATATCATTGATTGCAGACAGAACATCCTCTTTACCACCTCATCAAATAATTTACCATAATAACAGATGCCTTAGCTATCTCTCTCCTCCTTAACTGTACATTCCAGAAAAACTGACTTCATTAACAACCTTAGTATTGGAATTACTATGAGGTATTTCTGTTTCTTTTGCCACTAATTTGTTGCTGAACGAATATGTGACATTTCTGGCCAATAAAATGCTAAGAAAGTCACAGGAAAGGATGACTTATTTTCTATGTCAGAACGCTATTGATTCTATTTGCAGTGGTTGAAACTGTGCTTGCTTTCTTCATAGCATTTGAGCATGAACTGAACACTAATAATGGAGGATGAAAAGAACGATGCTTTGATGAAATTACTGAGGTAGTGAATCAACCTGAAGGTCACTAATTCTCAATAATTGTCAAGAGAGATTGTACATTTTTCTTAGTGTCTAAGCAATTTTGAGACATATATTTTTCATTTTCTGCTAAAAGCATTCTAATTATAAGCAAAAAGAACTGAATTAAGACCAAAGTAAAATTAGAGAACCAAAAAAGGTGATGAACATGACAATAGTCAGACATATGTAATAAACAATACAAATAGACAACCAATTAAAATAACATAAAAATGAGAACAATATTATTTATAAATCCTCAAAATTGAGATGAAGGGAGAAAATAAAATCAGAAACCTGAGGAATATAAGAAGTTTTAAGGGCATTCATGAATGCATACAGAGCTTAAAACATTTACCCACAAAAGACATCATGCATTGTATGAAAGGAACACCCGTCAAAAAGGAACATGGGACCTATTTCTCAACATAGTTTTCTTAAAATTGTCACAGAATAGAAAGTACTGGTCTTATTTGAATTGAGCATAACATAAAGGTTTTTTTTTCTGATATTTCATTCAGAATAACACAATGTATGATTAGCAATCTTAAAAAGTATTATCTGTGTTGGCAAGAATGAGCACCTTAAGAAAGGTGGCAAAAATACCACCAAGAGAAAAGCAGTTCATGCATGTTCTAAGAAAGTTTGGTATGATATGAAAGCACCAATTATGACAATTATAGGAAATATTGGATAAAACACTAGTCACAAGGACTCAAGGAGCCAAAATTGCATCTGACACCTGGAAATCATCGTGTTTTTGAAGTGAACTTTGCTGATCTGCAGAATGATGAATTTGCATTAGAAACTCAAACCAATTACTGAGAATGTTCAGGGCAAAAACTGGTCAACTTTCATGTTGCATTGCATATGTATATTTTATTTTCTATAAATTATGATGTTTTGACATGTTAAGAACCCTTTCTAGCTGGAGAAGAGACTGCCCCTCCTAGGGCTAGTCAAGTCTTAAGAAAGAGTAAAGAGCTAGTGAGCACATCTTTTTCATGGAAACCAATCACTTCAGACTGGATAGCTCCAAACAACTTAACTATCTCTCACATACCACGCCAATATTACCACTACTCTTAATTCTTTCCAGGACCAGGTACCTGGCAACTAGAGTCTACTGGAATTATTCAAACTAGTCAGTCCTAAACTGTCTGTTCTGCCCTGTTACATTTCCAGCAAAACCCTTCCAAAACACTTTGGCCTAGATTTTCTTCTAACTTCTGTCTTTGTCTCCTGCCCATCCTGTTGTTTCCTGGGAGGCCCTATGTGGCCGCTTATCTTGGAAATGTGAGTAAGAAATAGAAGAGCCTTGGCAATCCTTGCATTTTCTCAAATTATTTGTAATATGGAGAAACATCAGTATGTTACTAATATTTAAGAAAAAGATAACCAATATATGATAATTTCAGATATTGAAATTAATAGAAACATATTTAAGGAAGCTATTATATGAACAGGGAGGTAATGCAAAATATACTTATAATGAATGAACAAATTAGATATCATAGCAGAGCAATTAAAAAATCAAAAAGTACCAAAATAAATTTCTAGAATTGAGAAACACAATAACTGAAACAAATAATTCAGAGTATGAGTTTAATAGCACATTGGAGAAGAGTGAAGGAAATGTCAGTAATTTGTAGTAGACCAATAAGATTAATTCAAAATAGTCATCATGGAAAATAAAATTAAATAGGAAAATAAATGAAGCAAACCTTAGGGACCTAAAAGGTGATATAAAAATCTAATGTAATTGAATTAAATGAAGTAGAAGGAAGAATGCAGTAAAGCAGAGAAAATATTTGAAGATATAGCAATGAAAATTATCCAATTGTTTGAAAGTATAATTCAGAAAACAATAGATTCATAAATGACTATATTAAAATTAAGAATTTAATTTTTCAGAAGAAAGCCTAAGGTGGAGAACACTATCTTTAAATTGGTAAAATTTTGTTATGTAAACTTCTTTGAGGCAAAGAAAAATAAAATAAAATAAAATAAAATTCCTTTCAAATAAGAGAAAACATAAGTTGCCCATAGTTTACGAAAATATATTCAAACTCATTTTTAATTAGAAACACACAATTGTAAATAAAAAACACAATGGCTCAATTTCATACCTAACAGAATAACAAAATCTGATGTCAGTTCAATGAATTTATTTATCAAGGAGATCTATTTACATTTGGTTATAATCTTTTTCCTTTTTTTGAGACAAAGTCTCACGCTGCTGCCAGTGAGACAAAGTCTCACTCTGTTGCCAGGCTGGAGTGCAGTGGTGCAATCTCGGTTCACTGCAACCTCTGCCTCCCAAGTTCAAGTGATTCTCCTGACTCAGCCTCTGGAGTAGCTGGGATTACAGGCACACACCATCACTTCCAGATAATCTTTGTACTTCTTGTAGAGATGGGGTTTCACCATTTTGGTCAGTCTCATCTCAAACTCTTAACCTCAGGTGATCTGCCCACCTCGGCTTCCCAAAGTGCTGGGATTGCAGGCATGAGCCACTGTGCCCGATTAATGATGTTTAAAGTAAAATTCAGGATTATAAATTTAGAAGAGAGAGGAATGTGACCAGGAAGGGCCATCTTTGGGGGTTTGTTACTGGTAAAATTAAGAGGGATGGTGTTATAAAATGGAGATGTACAAAAATTAATATAAGAAAGCATATCATATAGCTCAATAAAAAGATAATTTAAATTCCTAGTATTTATAACTTTGAACAAAGTTTAAATGTCTGTATAATAAAATTTAAATCATGGCAGTAATATGTGCTTTTAAGCTAGATTTAAGAGAAAAAAATCAATTTTTTATTTATTATTGATATACCTAGGAGAATTTCATTAATTTTTTACAATGCTTAAGTAACAATTATTTGAAAAACAATGTAATGATTTCTAAATTTTTTTATGTAATAATTTGCTGGGTAATATTTTAATAATTGAATTTTTAATTATTTAATACAGTCATAAAACCCTGCATTAACAAAGACAAAAATCAGTAATAATCCTCTGTGTCAAAAATAGCCCTTCAGTCATGTAAGGATTCTGTCACTCCGCAGATGTAGAAAATTCACCTCAAATCCATCTGCTAGAAACTAGCTTCTGCCCCGAGTTTTTACAAACGGATTTTCCCTCCCAGGTTGTGCCGTTCAGATGCTCTTACTTGTTTTCCTTTCTCCCTTTCTTTCTCCCTTTCTTTCTCCCTTTCTTTCTCCCTTTCTTTCTCTCTTTCTCTCTTTCTCTCTTTCTCTCTTTCTTTTCTTTCTTTTCTTTCTTTTCCTTCCTTCCTTCCTTCCTTCCTTCCTTCCTTCCTTCCTTCCTTCCTTCCTTCCTTCCTTCCTTTCTTTCTTTCTTTCTTTCTTTCTTTCTTTCTTTCTTTCTTTCTTTCTTTCTTTCTTTCTTTCTTTCTTTCTTTCTTTCTTTCTTTCTTTCTTTTTTAATTAACAGTCCTAACTGGTCAAGAGAATAATGCCTTTTTACTTTATTAGTGAATTTACTTCACTGAAACTCATACATTTATGTACAGAGAGCTAAGTTCAAAATACAGAAGTTTCAACCACGATCAACCTATGGATCACCAGACCCATTATTGGACCCTCATAGTGATGGTTCCTTTTCTAGCTCTTAATCTAACATGGCCAGGGAACCTGTCATAACACTGGGCAGAGTAATCCTGAACTACCACTGATAACTTTGTAGTCTTTCAGTGCACAAAATATGTTGCATTGCTTTGAAGCTTGCTTGAATTTTGATTTCCTATTACTACAAACATTTGTCAGACTAGAAGACTTCAGATGTGATTCTGTCCACATTTTAGAGTTTTTAGAATAAACAAACAACCTAGGTTCATGTGGTGCAGCATCTCACAAGACAGGTTAAATTCTTCAGAAATTCAATTACCTTTAAGTAAGTAACTTATTCATCAATTTATTTATAAATAATTACATGCTATCATCCAGAAATGGAATACTTATAAGTTTAAAAGAGACTGATAAAATATTAGATATTTCAAAAATTTTAAATATTTTTCTATGATCAAATAATTGTTTTAATGCTATTCTACATAAAAACTAATTTCAAAATTATATATTCTAAAATAAAAATTGTATGTATCTCTATATAAAGATAAAAATAATAATATCTGAGCATTAAGGTTAACATTGAAGTGGTAGTATACATTATTGCCACCACTTAGAAAACTGTATCTACTATGTTCCACTAAAATTTGTGTTCATGTTTTCATCACAAAATAAATACTTTCTGTTTAATGTTAAATGTTTTATAAGACCTTAAAATAAAAACTAGATTATTTGAAGTTCCAATTTTCAAATGAACGAATCTCTTGAAATTGTTATTTTGAAGGCACAGATTGAAGAAATAAGATTAATAGATTTTCTATATAAAAGTTTGATGAGGCTTTTATGCAGTTGCTAGCCTTTAATTATAAGTAGAATTTTCCTTGTCATAAAGAAAACTCAATAAAATCTACTGCTTCATTTATTTGTATGCACAAGAAAAGTTGGAATTTAAAATGAGGAAAATTAATCGGGAAGAAGCATCCAAAAGAAAACATATGCTTTATGTTTCAAATCATTGTTTATGGCACAATCTTGTTAAAATCACAAATTTATTTTGAAGTAGGTGTTGCTTCACCTTAAGCAGGTTCGTGTATTTACAAAGATAGTGGTATGACTATGACCTTGGGTTTGCATGGTGAATGTTCACCAATACTACGTGAAGTTTTATACTTATTATGACTTTGAGAAACATAAATTAAATACACAATTTTAAAATAAGTACATGTATTTGTGCTTTTTTCTTTCGACTATTAATCCAAATATTGCAAAATTGCAAAGCCTTAACAATAAAGCAAAAACATCTTCAACCATATGATAAATGATAAAACCACTAAAACGAAAATCATTGGATGGACTACCTTCACTCTATGGTCAGGCTGCTCACTTCTATTTTCTCACATATGTATCCAGCACAGATAAGTAATAACTTCTCGTTTCCTGTTGACACACCTCCTGGTGACCTGGTTATTTCACTATCAGAAAGTCCATATAGCATGAAGCAAGGAATAAGTGGCTGTATGGCTATCAAGCATATTTGCAAAATGGAAAGGAGAGAGCTGTCTAATAGTACTTCAGTTTAATTAAAAAGCATCCTACTTGCTGTCCTTGAAGTGGATGGAGTACTACCTGCATCTGGAAAAGGACAAAGGATACAAGAAGGCAGACAATTCACCTCTGATCATCTATCAGGTGTGGCAACGTGCTAATAAACTCTTCTCACTGCAACTGTGTCTCACATACCATTAAATGAGTGCATGGCAGAAGTTAGAAGCCCAGTGAAAACGTTTTCCCAACTCCATTTATTGAAGAGACTGTCCTTTCCCCAATCTATGATCTTGGCACCATATCCGGGTTTATTTTATTCATGTATTAGAAGAATTTCCCATTAATGGTTTAAAGTCTATAAAAAATACTACACAAGATAGGAGGCTTGGATCAGTAATAAGTGTGTCATTGTTCTTCTGGCTGAATTAAGAATTAAGTACTTTCATTTTTAAATTCCAAACTACATAATTCATCTATAAGTGTCAAGTATTCTATCTTTCATTGTAAACTATTTAAATCAAATTATCATTAAGCTTTATCATTAAAGCTTTCAGTTATTTTTACCTTAGACATGTAAAATGCTAATAATTTTGAAGTAAACTAAGGCATAATTTCATCTGTATGATTATTGCTTAATAAAAATCTATATATCCAAATAGAAAATCAAACATAAAGACACATATTCAGAAATTAATACATTTACTATTTAAAGGCATCTTTTTAAAAATTTAGGACTACTATCTACAAACTAATATCTAGATTTGTAGTTTCACTCTGACTTTTTATTCATCCTCTGTATAAAAAGAGATTTGTAAACTTAGGCATAATTTCTTCCTTCCTTGAGGTCTTTAGCAGAGGTTTGGTACTAGAAAGACATCAATGCATGAAAGCATAAGTACTTTAATTTTTTTTTTTCCATGGCAGTGCCCAACTGAAGGAAAGCTAAGAGAAGATAATAATACCTACAGGTCATTGAACAGATGTACACACACACACACACACACACACACACACACACAGAATTGTTGCCCTTTAATTAATGTTAGAAATTTAATATATGAAGAAAACATGAAGAAAAGAAAAAGGATTGAACAAGAAAGAATCTGAAGCTATTCGTGTGTATCTTAGGACATATTTTGAAAAAAGTGGTTCAGCAATACCCACTATCAAATACAAAATGATTTTGAGTTGCAAGTAATGATAGAAAGAAAAACATATATTAGGTATAAGACTGACCACAATGGTTTGAGTAGCACAGCTAACTATGAAGTTGATTCATAGTAAGGAATCAAGTTCTGTGATATTAAGTAAACGAAACTTCAAAGGTTTAAGCTTCAAAATCCAATCCATTGAAGCTGTGAACATTGGGTAACATTTCACAAGAGCAGATTTTTTTACTAGAATGTTTTTCAGAACTTCAATCTTTTCTTCAGAACATTCAACATCTTTTGTAGTAAAGAAAACTAAAGAAAATAAGCATTCTGTTTTGTGTTTAATAATTTATATGCCAATTGTATGAATCTTTGAATATCATTCTTAAAAGGTAACAACAAAATATATTAGTAAAGATTATACATTTTCTGCATAAATTGTAAATTTTTATTTTGACATTTAATGCCTGCAACTATGTATTTCTTTATAAAATAACACTTTAAATATGATTTCCTAGAAATAGATTCATAAAAGGACAAATTTGAGCCTTAATAAATAATTGACCTAATGGTTTGTGAGATTAAAATCCTTTGAACTTGAGGAATATGTATTTTACCTTAGTTTTATTATTTTATTTTTAATGATTACAATCTAGTATATATCATAGAATGTTAAGTCATTGAATAAATATTTGTTAAGCAGATTATTGAATCAACAAATGTTTGTTACTTACTATGTAGCCCTTAACACCAAATGTTCAAAAACGCCAATATTAGTTTATGATAGAATTTTAATATTTAGAAAAAGAAAATGATTTGGCTGAGTTGACACAAGTAAGGGACTCATAATTATTTTGGAAATTGTATCTCATCCATTATTATTGTCAAGATAACTTTTCTCTTACAAGATTATGCTTAGTGAATTTTATTTTTATTTTTCTTACTTTCAAAAAATATTGTCAAATGTATGTCTGGCTCCACATTAAGTATATTATAATACTGATGGTATAAAACAAACACATACAAAACTGATAATCTACATGGCAACTTTACACATAATATAATTTCATAATAAACTTTTCAAAATGAAGCATAAGCAAATCATATTTAATTTAAATGAAATCTAATTTCATTCATAGTATAGTGAGTACTTATATTACAGTAAAAAACATATGATTTCACTATTCAGTTATATATTTCTATCCCTGAGACATTAAATTTGAGAACATTTCATTCACAGATGTTGGCCTCTAAGACTGAGGCTTTGGTAAATACTGATGAATATTTTCTCCATTAAGATGGAGAGCCATCATGGCAAAAGTTTGTTTTACTTTACTATTCTTTAGTTTCCCACAGAGCGTATATTTGAGAAATATTTGTTAAGTGAATGAAAAATCAATAATTATCGTGAGCACTATACAGAAATGTCAGTGATGAAATGACCACAGGATTTGATCTTGGAAGTCCTCAGTGACAAAGATGAGAATAATTTCAATAGAGTTTTGAGGATAGAAGCCTAGAAAGATTAGCTTCAAAAAAGGTTAGCCCAAGAAGACAAAAATAATAAATAAAAACTTTAATACATTTTCTTCTAAACTCACATAACCCAAAAATATTTCACGGCCGGGTGGTGGCTCACGCCTGTAATCCCAGCAATTTGGGAGACCGAGGCCAGCGGATCACGAGATAAGAGATAGAGACCATCCCGGCCAACATGGTGAAACTCCGTCTCTACTAAAAACACGAAACTTAGCTGGGCGTGGTGGCGGGCGCCTGTAGTCCCAGTTGCTCGGGAGACTAAGGCAGGAGAATCGCTTGAACCTGGGAGGCGGAGGTTGCAGTGAGCCGAGATTGAGCCACTGCACTCCAGCCTGGGTGACAGAGCGAGACTCCGTCTCAAAAAAATAAATAAATAAAATAAAAGTAAAAATAATATTTCACTCATGTATCTAACTCCAAGAATTTTCCCTATTCCTTCTGCATAGTGTACATTTAAAATAAATGTTTGAAAACTATTAATTCATCAATATATAAAATTATGTTTTGGAGTGTTACTAGCTGTTCTCTTCAAATTATTGTAATTAATTATAAATGTATAATAGTATTCCCATTTCACTTCTAATGAAGTGGGAATTAATCTCCATTTTTGCTAATGGCATTGGCGGAACGAATCAAAAGAATTGCTTATTTTATGTCTTAAGCAACCTATTCCTAGTGATGCATATTGTATTCCTAGGGTTTTCAAATCCCTTCATTCATAATTATATTCTTTTTTTTTTTTTTTTTTTTTTTGAGACGGAGTCTCGCTCTGTCGCCCGGGCTGGAGTGCAGTGGCCGGATCTCAGCTCACTGCAAGCTCCGCCTCCCGGGTTTACGCCATTCTCCTGCCTCAGCCTCCCAAGTAGCTGGGACTACAGGCGCCCGCCATCTTGCCCGGCTAGTTTTTTGCATTTTTTAGTAGAGACGGGGTTTCACCGTGTTCGCCAGGATGGTCTCCATCTTCTGACCTCGTGATCCACCCGTCTCGGCCTCCCAAAGTGCTGGGATTACAGGCTTGAGGCACCGCGCCCGGCCTCATTCATAATTATATTCTTATTCTCATACTTAGTAAGAAGTATTTATATTGTATCACACAGTTCTGTCTGTTGTAAAACATTTACGTGTAATCTCTATGTATGTCTGCATTTTCTACTTCTATGTATTTATATTCTCTTATTATATTTACTAAGTCTATCTTTTCACTTTTTTCCTTTATTATGATGCACATTTTTGGTATCATATATTTAGACTAAAAAGAGAAAAGCAAAATTAAGTCTATGCATTCTTTTTTCGTGTATCTGGTGACATTTTCTAATAATTGTATTATGCAATACAATACATTTATTGGTAATTATAAGAGCTGTATAGTATTTTTATCCAGTAGCTTTTTATTTTTCAATCATTAAGAATTCATTTTTAATTATTTTACATTAAAATTGGGAAAAGTGAGCTGTAAAATATATCCATCAAAAAATATTGAGATTTCTTTGGTAGAGTTATGTATTATTTTTTACATATTCCATTATATGGATGTATATGTATTTATCTGGCTTTACACTGTCCAATATTACATTAAAAAATAGACATTTTAATTTTACACTCTTGAACTCCAGAGGCTTTATTATGTAACAAAAAATTGTGGCGATATAAAGCAATCAATTAATAGACTATTATCTGGAATCTATGAAAAGATTACTGACAGCGTAAGTAAACTATCATCTTTCCAGTAATATCATTCTCCTCTGGAAACACCTGGTGCAATAATATAATTACCATTAATGAATCTCAGGGAATATGCTAAGTTTAAATTGAAGTAATCAAATTTTCTTGATCAATTGATAATACGTGCTAGTCAGGCATCAAGTATGTAAAAATTTTGTTTTTCAAAATTCCAATAACCTCAAGTGTACATACAGAAGAGCATAAGCAGGGGAATGCATGCATATTTTTTGTTTTGGTTTTGGAGCTTACATTTTTGCTATTTTATTGACTTAGTGGCAAAGGATATTCAGGTGATGATAATGAAAATTTTTAAATAACTAAAAGCTATTTTAATACCTTAATTCTCATCCCAAAAATTTAGTAGTCAGCAATGTACCTTGAGCACAAAATCAATAATGAACTAGCAAACCAAGTAATATTTATGTATATTCACAATACATCATTCTATTAACATTTGTTTCAAGGATATTTTAAGTAACATTGATTTGGTTTCTTATTGAATCACATTATCAAGTTTACCAAAATAAAGATATTGCACATTTCAGCTAATAAGAACAGTAGTCAAAGAATTATATGATGGCAGTATTTAAGCTCACTTATCAATGAAGTATTAATGTTCACCTTCAACTGTCCTGGATGGGTCAAGAATAATGAAAACTGAGACTTTACCATTAGTCTAATAGTAGTGGATGTTATTGATGATCTTCCTAAGAGCAGTATCAGTGGAGTGCTGCAAGTGCCAGCTACATGTGTATTGGTAGAAAAAAAAGATTAAGAGAAAAGATAAAGGAAGTGAGCTTAGATAGCACCTTTAAGATTTTTGTACTGTGTTTGTGGTTGTTGCTTTTTGTTTGCAAAGAGAAGGAGAAAAAAAATAAAGGTAAAGACTGTTCATGAGTTTATTTATTTTTAAAATTAAAAAAAAAACCTTTTTATTGAATATATGAAAGCTTCCAATAGAATGAAGAAAATGATGATGCAAGAGAGGAACTGAAAAATTGTCAGAGTGCTTAAGTTACTTAAGAAGGGTAAAATTTTTATATACAAATGGCATTACATATTCTTGTAGCAATATAGATAACATGGAGAATATAGTAACAGGAGAAAAGTCAAAGTACAGGCTTAGGTGCAGGTGGGCAGATACTGTGAATGGAGCATGCAGAGGTTATCTTCTTGCTTTATTTCTAAGAGAAATGGAGAGCAATGTCAAAGTGGAAGCTCAGAATGTAAAACAGCTTGGTGGAGATTAAAGGAAAAAAGAAAATCCCTTCAACATATCCAGAAGAGTGGGATAATAAAAAGAAGTAGGGTAGTAAGGGGAAGTAGGGCAGTTAAGGGGCTAGAGACATTTTAGTAAAGCATTAAGGAGCACACTTAGGTCAGTTAGTATGAATTTAAATTGGCTCCATTACTATGGCTTTGTATTGTACTCTGGCTTTGTATTGTACTCTGGCTGTAATTAGCTATATGGGTTCAGACATGGAACAACCTGAGACTGGATTTTTGTTTGGTTAGAGTAGCAAAATGAAGTTAAAGGAAACAAGGGAATGAAGGATATGTACAAGGTTCTGATAGGCTTCTAGATTCAGGTGTTGCTATATCAAATTAAGTGACTTGGAGCCATAGCATGTGATATTCAGAGGCTGGAGTGAACAGGATCAAAATTATAGATGCCAAGATATTGCCAATATTATTTATATGACCACAATTAACAAGAGAATTTTGACAGGAATAGTGTTGAAGAGAATGGGAGTGGATCCAATGCTGAAATCTGTTGTAATATCTATATAAAAGGAATAAACTCATATTTCTTCCAGACTAATTTGCTGGTATTAATATTAGTAAGCTCAGTTCACTATGCTTTGACTGTATGTTACTATACTATTGACTGCCTGATTATTTATAGTTCCCTTGTAGTAATGCAGTGAGATAAAAGGGGAAATAATGGTGTTTTTTTTCCCCTTTTTCTTTGGAGCAACAAAGTCTATTTCCCTGTTTGTTTTTTTTGTTTGTTTGTTTTTTATTTTGTTTGTTTGTTTGTTTTAGAACTGAGACATGAGTTTTCCTTGGGATGTTTGAGGAGTGTTCTGCCATTGACATCCCAGAGTACAGTTCCTTCTTGACATCCCGGAGTATAGTTCCTTCACTAGGATTGGTATACAAATGTTAAACAAACAAAAAGCAACACCTAACAAGCAGCTAATAGGGATTCCTCACGCACTCTCCAGCTGACAGGAGTTATTTTTGCTAGCTTTGTAGTTGGAAAAAATTGTCTTTTTCTGGAGGCTTTGCTGCTTGTGCCTATTAAGCAGTCCCAGGACTCAGGCCCATCCTTGGGCCAAAGGTTTAAAAAAGAAACAGAAGAAGACAAAATAAATTACCTCAGTGCTGTACAAGTCTTTCCTGAGGTTTTGAATCCTGTTTCAATCTGCGTGCTTTCATTTATTTTTCAGAGTCCTTAGATAGCTGTTTTTATATATTCTATCAAGAACATTCCATTGTAATATGTGGGAAAACTGGAATTGAATAGGTCCACCTTTACCAGCACTAGAGTTCCAAAATTGTACTATTTAATTAATAAAAATGAACTTATGTTCAAAGGAAAAAATAGTCGCAACCAATAGTAGAAGGGCAATTGAGATTTCTTTGAGAAAAAATTTGTTGATAAAATGAAAATGTATCATATAGATAGCATATTAAAGAATTAAAATTTGGTTTTGGCCTATAATTTCAGGTTAAATTATAAATATGTATTTTCATTATTGTGAGTTATTAATAATAATATGTATAATAACCTCTGACATTTAGATAATCTAAAAGTTGTTTTTGTTAGTTTTGTGTAATTGGTTGTATGCAAGAATGGAATACTTTTTTCTGAAATGTATTTTATTAGATAGTAAATGCGTGTTCTCTTTTGTTCATTGTAATATTTCATAAGATTAAAAACTAAGGTAAAGTAAAATTGAAATAGCTCACAATCATTCCTATGGAACAAAAAATAAAACACTCATGAGAAAAAACTTACCATGGGCCAAGTAAAATTCTATGACGGCCTCAGTAGGAAAGAAATGAACATCAAACTCTTTATGAAATAAAATCTCTTTTTATGTGATGTTCTGAAATTTATTTGTTTTGGCATCTAATAATGTTGTAATCTATTTCTTGATTGAAATATGGTAGCCATCTAATTAAATTAAAAAACTGCCAACACTGAACACTGAGCATTTTAGTTTCTACTTGAAACCATGCTAGATAATGTGTATGTGGTGTGTATGTGTATCTGCACATACAAAAAGAGCATCATTTGATATTGCATCAGAAGTATCCAACTGCACAAACCAAAGATAAACAGTACAGTGACAAAATTTCTGTATCATTCAATGTCATATGCCTTGGCTGCAGCATCCCATTAAAAGTCATATAAATTATTGTCCAGTTTTACTTCAATGGTTGGAAATAAATTACTTGCACATCTCTTGTGGATTAAGTTATCTCTATGCCTACATATAAATCATGCTGAAAGAAACCAAATTACCCCCCAAATGCTCATAGACCCATATTCTTCATTCATAATAACACATTTCATCTACAGACATTTAATAGTGTAGTGCAGTTAATATGTTTTAAAGATGACCCTATAACACTCAGGATTATTAACTACAACAAATCTGAACGGCAATTCAAGGTTGCTAGTTTCTTGTCAGTATAGTAGATCATTTTAATTCAAGGTATACCTGATACATTTCAGCTGCTCTCTACTTTTAAAAGCAATTTCCTCTACTCCCTTCTTTCAGGACCAATAAAATAAAAAGAGTCAGAATGTTAGGGTAACTTTAATTTCATTACGCCAACTCTAGAGTGTTTAAATCTGTCCTGGCTTAAATATATTTTTAGCTGCTTAAAACTTATCTTCTACTACATGTTCCAACTTTAAAACTCACAGAGTTAGTTTTAGGAAGGCATATAGGATTTTTTTTTTTTTGAAAAGTAACTCAGCTGTGACTTTACAAATGAATTTCAGTCAGAACTGCCATAATTGAACTAAATATTGCAGAGAAAATATTAAACAAAAACAAAAATTTTGAACATGATGCATTCATTTTAAGTTACATCAAAGACAAATAAATGTTTCTAAATCTATTTGCATTTTTCAAAATTGGAATAAAAGAAACTATGGAAACACCATTTATAGAACTGCTTAAATAATAACACTAATAAAGATAAATAGAAATAATAATAAAAGTAAAAATAGGACCTTGATTGATTATAGGCTATTACTAGTAGAAGGTTTGGTGAAGAGAAGACATATTGCAATCCAAACATAGTCCACCCTATACATAATGATACATTTTTGCAAATCACATGCAATCAGAAGAATTCATAAAATCATAAGAAAAAGAATTGCGGGGCGGTTCCAAAATGGCAGAATAGGAACAGCTCGAGTCTACAGCTCCCAGCATGAGCAATGCAGATTGATTTCTGCAATACAGGTGATTTCTGCATTTCCAACTGAGGTACCGGATTCATCTCACTGGCGCTTGTCAGACAGAGGGTACAGGACAGTGAGTGTAGCCTACCGAGCATCAACCAAAGTAGGGTGAGTTATCACCTCAAGGGGTCAGGGAATTCCCTTTCCTAGCCAAGGGAAGCTGTGACAGACAGCACCTGGAAAATTGGGTCACTCCCACCCTAATACTGCGCTTTTCCAATGGTCTCAGAAAACGACACACCAGGAGATTATATCCCACACCTGGCTCAGAGGGTTCCACACTCACGGAGCCTCGCTCATTCCTAGCACAGCAGTCTGAGATCGAACTGCAAGGTGGCAGCGAGGCTGTGGGAGGGGCGCCCAGCATTGCTGAGGCTTGAGTATGTAAACAAAGTGGCCTGAAAGCTTGAACTGCGTGGAGCCCACTACAGCTCAAGAAGGCCTGCCTGCCTCTGTAGACTCCACCTCTGGAGGCAGGGCATAGCTGAACAAAAGGCAGCAGAAACTCCTGCAGACTTAAACGTCCCTGTCTGACAGCTTTGAAGAGAGTAGTAGTTCTCCCAGCATGGAGTTTGAGATCTGAGAATGGATAGACTGACTCCTAAAGTGGGTCCCTGACCCCTGAGTAGCCTAACTAGGAGCCATCCACCAGTAGGGGTAGACTGACACCTCACACGGCTGGGCACCCCTCTGAGATGAAGCTTCCAGAGGAATGATCAGGCAGCAACATTTGCTGTTCAGCAATATTCTCTGTTCTGCAGCCTCTGCTGCTGATACCCAGGCAAACAGGGTCTAGACTGGACCTCCAGCAAACTCCAACTGACCTGCAGCTAAGAATCCTGACTGTTAGAAAACTAACAAACAGAAAGGACATACACGCCAAAACCCCATCTGTACGTCACCATCATCAAAGACCAAAGGTAGATAAAATCACAAAGATGGGAAAAAAACAGAGCAGAAAAGCTGAAAATCCTAAAAATCAGAGCACCTCTCTCCAACCAAAGGAATGCAGCTCCTCACCAGTAACGGAACAAAGCTGGACGGAGAATGATAATAATATCACCAACGCAACCGGTGACTGGGAGGGTCTGAGGATTACAACGAAACTGACCATTTAGAACAGACAAGCCCAGAATGAGGGGGTGCCTTTTGCCTCTGGCCTGATCATCGAATCCCTGAAGGAACTGCTAGGAGAAAGAAACAAAACATCAAACAGAGTGAAAAGATCACTTTTGATGAGATTGTCAACATTTCCCAACAGATGCAGTGCTGATTTTAAGCCAGAGAGTCTTCTAAAACCATTAAAGATATTCTGGGGACTGCCAAGAATGTGGGTTACAACACTGTGGCCGCCACCTTTATGGTATCATCGATTTCATAAACAGAGGTACGTGCAATGCCCAGGTATGTGCAATGCCCACTTAGTAAGATATAAGGGAAATATTTCAACAAAGGATCATTTGACAATCAAAATAAAAAGAAAATTAATTGTAAATCAAAATTTAAAATGGGAAAGAAATCTTAGTTAAAATATATCCAGTAGAGTTTTAATTAAAAATTATAAAGTTCATAATCTCAAGCATTAGTTGGCTTGATTTGCCTTACATATAACTGATATCCTCAGACCTTTCCACTCATTGGTTTCTTTGGTGATACTATCACCACCCTTTGCTAAAGGTAAACAGAGGGGGATGATCTTGGGGACTCAAGCACTTGCTATACCAAGACCATATCATTTAGAAACAGATACAGTCTTCTTATGGAAATTTCACCACATACTGTAATTTTAGTGTCCAGTTTTGTTAGTTTATAATTATACACAAATATTTAAACATAATTGTATTGGTCTGTTCTCACATTGCTAATAAAGACACATCTGAGACTCAGTAATTTACAAAGAAAAGAGGTTTAATTGACTCACACCTAGCATGGCTGGAGAGGCCTCAGGAAACCTACGATCACGGTGGAGGAGAAGTGCAAAGTGAAGGCAGGAGGGGAAAGCCCCTTGTAAAACCATCAGATCTTGTGAGAAGTCACTAGAACAGCATGGAGGTAACTGCCCCCGTGATTCAATTACCTCCCACCAGGTCCCTCCCACTACACATGAGGATTATGGGAACTATAATTCAAAATGAAATCTAGGTGGGAACACAGCCAAACCATATCAATAATATTAGTTTATAAGTAAACACTCCTTATGTGAAGAAAAAAGTTTTACCTGAAAATACTATTATTTTAGATGCTTTTAATGTCTTAAAATTTAGATGTGTACAAGTTTATTGTTGTTTATGAATTATAATCTTGTTTCTACCTATTCAGTAAATTTAACAAATCTCTATATTATTCCAAATATATTTTGACAAAAAATATATATAAATATATTTTGACAAAAAAATATATATATATTTACTTCCTCTCATATTTAAGTTATGATGGAGAAATTCAAACATTTGAAATTGAATCAATATTGCATCTGTAAAACATATATTTGAAAAATCTGAGACATATATTTCATATTTTTATATTATTTCCCATTTCTAGATTTTTTTTTCTTGACGAAAATGGAATTTGTCACACAGTTTCCTTTTAAACCAATGATGTCCTTGCTAGGTTAGGAGGTTCCTTGAAAAATAGCAGTCATTATGTGGTCCATAAAATATACATCTCACTGATGCTCACATATTTGTTCCAAAGACAAGATAAAATGTATCTACTAATAGGTAGGCATGCTGATATTTCTTAAGTTCTGAAGAATAATTGGGATGTCTTCCACAATACAAAAAATGAGAGAAAGGGTGCCACTGACAAAAATAACTATATTCCAGTCAACTGGAGTAATTAGAGCTAGACAGAGAGACAAGGGAAGTAAGGCTCATAAGTACGCAACGGACCAAGTCTTTAATGGAGTTTTAGAAAACATGAGTTTTGGCTTTTAAAGAAAGAGGAAAGGAAACTAATGAACTAAGTTAAAACTGAATGGGATATGATCATAGTTTCATAAAAGCACTGTTTTCCCACTCTATGGAAAATTTAAAAATGGGCGGACTAAAGAGATATGTAAGTCTGTTAGGAAGATTTTTTTTTTTAATGCTCCAAGTGGGACATGAAGATAGACCCAACTGGAAGTATTGGGAGAGATCTCTAATTTTAGAAATCTACAAACCAGGGTAGATTTCTCGTAGTTACTCTTTAATTCATGTTTTAAATGCACAAATATTACTGAGTAGCACCTCTCAATTTGGCAACAACAGAGCATCAAAGCATATTTTTACCAGGTTATGCAGGGTGGTTCACACCTGTAATCCCAGTGCTATGGGGGGCTACGACTGGAGGATTGCTTGAGGCCAGTAGTTTGAGACTGATTTGCATAACATAGCAAGGCCTATTTATACAAACAACAACAACAGCAACAACAACAAGCCAGGAATAGTGGCACACATCGGTAGTCCTAGCTACTGCGGAGACTCAGGGAGGAGGATCACTTGAGTCCAGGAGTTCAAGGCTGCAGTGAGCTATGCACTACATGTCACACCGCTGCACTACAGTCTGGGTGACAAAGCAAGACACAGTTTTTTTTTTGTTTTTTTTTTTTTTTTGAGACGGAGTCTCGCTCTGCCGCCCAGGCTGGAGTGCAGTGGCCGGATCTCAGCTCACTGCAGGCTCCGCCTCCCGGGTTCACGCAATTCTCCTGCCTCAGCCTCCCGAGTAGCTGGGACTACAGGCTCCCGCCACCTCGCCCGGCTAGTTTTTTTTTTGTATTTTTTAGTAGAGACGGGGTTTCACCGTGTCAGCCAGGATGGTCTCGATCTCCTGACCTCGTGATCCGCCCGCCTCGGCCTCCCAAAGTGCTGGGATTACAGGCTTGAGCCACCGCGCCCGGCCGCAAGACACAGTTTTTAAACAAACAAGCAAATGACCTTAACATTTGAAAGCAAAAGCTAATAGATATGCCTTATAGTACTTTCATGTAAATTAAAGCATGTGAGGTAAAATTTGTGACAATAATCTTTTCCTTAAAAGATAAACTGAAAGTTGCAGTGATCTTTATCTCCAGGATTTATAATGGTACTCTGGAAAAATACAGCAAAGCAAATTAATAAATCAGGTATTGTTTAGTAGAATAGTCTTATATTCCAAGGATAAGTAAAAGGTATCATTGTCTTATATCAATATGTCTTATATGTCTTATATTCATATGTCTTATATCATAGTCTTATATTCCAATGATAAGTAAAAGCTATAATTACATCTACTTATGTATATAATTTTGCCAACTGTTTTAAACATTTGATTTAATCTTTTATTTTAAATAAAATAACTACAAGTTGTTTAGTATTCTAGTGCTGTACACTGGCTACTTTTTTGAAATACTCAAAAAAGCTTTTCACTCTGGAATCAATTTTTAAATTGCCATTAAAAATTTTCCTTCCTTTTTACCTAGTGCCTTACCATGCTGAAAGTGTCGAGAGGGAAGAAGCATATCAAAGACCAAATGACCTTGTTCATAGAATTGGTTTTTCTAATCTCCAAGGTGTAACCCCTCGCTTAAACTCACAACTTTCTTCTTTCCCATATAAACAATTGATTTTTTTTTCTATAAAACACATTGAAAAACACATATTCAATGATCAAAGCCCCTCACTTTGAAAATATTCTTTGTTTTTATTCCAGGTTATCAAATATTTATGGTGATTTCTTACCTATATTATGATTACATTTGGGGGAAATATCACAATTTATTTGATGAACTAAAAGTTTACTGATGATAGATTATATGAAAATTTAGTAAAATTGTGGCATTTTATCAATTTTATGTACTGCCTCTAAGCAAAGTATTTATGTTTCTTGAAAATGAAAAAATCATAATTTTTAAAAGCACCTTCAGCATTGTTTTTGGCTTATAACACATTTAGTAATAATATTAATATTTTTTAAAGTATATTTATAAAATGTTATTTTTTAGAATGAATGTCAGGCTATATCCATATTCAGTTTTGTTTGTATGTCAGGATATTTTAATTCTTATTACTTTGTGCCTATGTTTTTTCCTTAAGTCATAACTGGATACTTTAGAGTCTGACAGAAGGACTCTTTTGTTCATATTAATGCTTGTATTCCACAGGTAGATGTGATACTCTGTGACAATTTTACACTCACCTCTTCTTTCTTATTAAAAGTATAATACTTTATTACTATATTTGACCCAATTATTTAGTATTACATATTGCTTCACTGTGACAAAAATATTTTGCAAATTTTTATCCTTAAATTCATCAATATCTCATATCATAGACTATTTTACTCAACTTAAAAAACATTTTCAACTTTTCTTTCTGTTTGTTCTTATTCCTTTTTAAAGTGACTGTCAAAATTTTAAAGTGAGACACCAGTATTTCTTAAAGCACCTACAGGATATCCTTCTGATCTAAATGGAACTTTTGCAACTTTGAATGGTAAACCTATTGATTGTTTTATCTTTAGAGTGTATTTCTTTGCATCATTTTACTTTCTTCCATTCTTCTCCTAACAAATACACTGAGAAAATTATAATTCAGTAAATAATGTTCCTTTCAGAATAATCAAGTAGTGTGATTGAATGTGTAAAGAAAGAGATGTAACCCTATCACAAAATCTTTGCCAGGATCTCCTCCTCTCCAGCTTTCTGTCTTACCATTCTGTTGCCACTTACAGTGCTCTGTTTTTCTGTTGTTTATTTTATTGTTATTCATACTAATCATCACTTTATCATGTAACTTAATTTACTTATTTGTTGTGAATATTGCTTATTTCCTACCTGTATCAATGTGAGTGTAAGTGTCAAGTGGTTGCAATGCCTACGTGGCTTTATTCATTTGTCTAGCATACAGATTATGGTTGATGCTCAATATTTATTGAATTAGTAAAAGCATTAGTGCTCCTTAAACCTTCATCAACTGTGCCCCTGATGATCAACCCCATAATGTTCCTGTCATACCCATTCACATATGAATTTAAAAATGAGCAATATTCAGGCTCAGGCTAGGGATCTATTAAACAATATTGAATTAGTTGTAGCTTAACTACCACACACATTAATTCAGTCAATTACAGATCAAATTGAAATAATAAAAATTTTCACACCCATAGATAAATGCTGATACTTCAAAATAAAATTAGAGAAGATAATGTTCCTGTTATTTATGGAGCTTATGTCAAATATTTAAACACATTAATAAAAGTCATTAAAATTTAACCAAAAACCACAGGATTTTATGGAGTACTGTGCTGGAGAAAGGGGAATCCACTTAGAGGAAAGGTTGACACTGAATACCTGTCAGAGAGGGACATGTAATCAGGCAATTAAAATGGCATAGTGTAACCATATGAGATCACTCATATAAATAGGGTCGAGTTTATAATCTGTTATAGAGCCTGGGGGGAAAAAAAAAACAAAAAACGTTGATATTATTCTAAGGCTACAAGTAGCATAACCAGCACACTTAGCATCTGTTTTGTTTGTTTGTTTTTTCCACTCAAGAGAACTCTCTATTTAGCGCTTTCTTTGATTTTCCTGTTATGGAATACTAAGTATCTCTCATTCTCTTCAAACAGAGGAATCTCAGTTTTGCTCTCAGTTTTACCAACTCTCAATTCACACACAAAAAAATAGACATCAAAAGAAAAAACACTGAAAATATTTCCACCTTCCTAGGTTTAACATCTGGGTGACAATCTATACAGCAAAACCTCATGACACAAATTTACTTATGTAACAAACCTGCATAGGTGCCTCTGAACTTAAAAATAAAACATAAAAAAAGAAAAAAAGTATTTCCGCCCAAAATTACAAATAAAATGTGAATGTTCAGTTATTCATATAAAATAATATAGTTTACAATACCAACATAATGTTACAATAAATGCTATGCATATCCTTCTTATTTAAAACACTCCTGGCCTCACAGAGACGTGCACTATGAACTATTTATCCTCATTTTTCTACATGTCGTTTTTGGAAAAATCACATTATCACCTGTATGCTGAGCTAGTTATCTGAATTTAATCAATGCATAAATTGTCATTTTCATTACAACCACTTTGAAGACTTTTAAATCAACCAATCACGAAAGCCTAACTCTCCCTTAGAAATCCTTTCAATTTTAGAATCCACGTTAGAACTTCCAATGCTGTATTTTAGGACCTATGTATTACAAAGGAAAGCATGTAAATGTAATTTGAATGAGCTCCATATATAGTTCAAGACTGCTACAATGGAAATTTTGCATATTTCCTGAAATATCCAGAGCTAATACTATTTTATTAGATGCTCAGGAGGTTCAGCTGAACAAACCACTTTCTGTGAGACATTGCTCTTATATCTGTCTTTATCTCCATCTTAGAAGACACTTACCTTTTAAATATGTCACATATGGCGACAAATTGTGAGGGAAATACTTGCTTTTCTCCATTCCAATTAATCCTGAAGAAACATTCCTCTGTGTTTTGTTGTAAATTTTGAATATTTCTACTACTCTTCTTATATTATTATTCTGTAATATATTTGCTGAGATACTTCTTACCACGTTTTATTGTGAAATTATGGAATGTGGAAGCTGGTCTTACTCATCTCCATATTCGGAGTACCTATTGAGTGTTTGGTTCATGGTGAACAAGTAAATATTGAACAACGGCATTTTAAACACATTATCTGAAATTATATTGCACAGTGTTATGCCCACCTTGCTTGTTCTGTAATTACCCAGAAGTACTAAAAATGTCTTAATCCTCCAGTCTGTGAAATAATTGCTAATATTTTTGCATGTGTACGTTTTATTCCATACGCGCATCTGAGGAATTTTGTTAATTACATCTAACATGAATTGTACATTTTATTGAAATATGTTGAATACATGTTTTTCATTTTGTTGAAATGTATTGAAGGAATTATTATCAGAATATTCAGATGCCAACCGATCACAATAAAGGTTGTTGAATTGACCCACGAACAATTCCTCAATCCATGTCATTGTGGAAATTGTTGAACATCAACACTTCCGTAAAATATACATAATGATATAAAGAAAAAACTTATAGTTAATAGTATTTCTATTAATTTAAATATTTCAGCCTTAATGACATTATATAATTCTATATGATGTTGAAATTGGGGAAGTCATGAGTCTTTTCCAAAGTAATTATACTCTCTTGCTGTCCTTGCTTAATCCAATGTATGCTATTTTTTTTGTTGTGGTAAACACATAGCATGGAATTTAGCATTTAAACATTTTAAGTGTACAATGTAGTAGTGTTAACTATATGCGCATCATGTAAAACAGACCTCCTGAAATGTTTCAACTTAGAACACTGAGATTCTATACCCATTGAAGAGTGAGTGCTATTTATTTTTAAAGGAGAACAATGTCATGGCAAAGGTCTGAATAGAAAATTGTTTTCTCCAATATTCAATTATTATGCTAGCTATGGTTATTTTTCATCTGGTACTATTAACCACCCATATTATAACAACAGGAATTAAGAACTGTCATTCAACATCAAAATGTGATTTCTAGGACTTTTGCTACTTAATAATTATTATGCTAAATAACTATTAATACTATAAGGTAAATAATAACTATATATAGAAAATAAAAAGAAATTATTGTTAATGACTAGCAATTAGTTAATAAATGTAAAAACACTTTAAATATATTTGCTATGAAGTTTTTTTAATTTGATATTTAATCAAAGATAGATGCCTCTGGATGTCCAACAAGATAGTAAAGTTTTAAAAAATTATTTAAGGTATTCCCATTAATTTTTTTTTTTTTTTAAAGAGAATGTTTGTAAAACTGTATAGTCAAAATGATACTTTTCTGCTAATTTAGGTTGATGTCAGAAGAGATTATAGAAGGTATGAGTTCATTTTTAGGGGTAATCAGTGGATGGAATGAGCTTTATTAAGCTTTCATTTTTGGTCCAGGGATCTTGCAGTATAAAACCTGTGAAGAAAATGATGATATTAAAAAAATCATTATGAAATAGTTACTGCCTGGAATAGTTGCCCTAAACAGATAAATGAATACCAGAAAATACGTTTTGCAAATCCCAAATATCAGGATTGACTTTCATTCCTAATATTAAATGTACTAGCAAAAACAATCTACTTATCTTGTATAAAATAATTTTTAATGGTGAGATCAAAAATAAAAGTAATTCTCAAAGCTAGGTCAACTGTCATTATTTTTTGTGTAATAAACAATGCATATTCATATATTTCTCCTTATTTCACATACTTATATATTTCCATTTCAGTTAAATTAATTTAACGAGCAAACTAATATACTTTTATGCCCATAAATCAAGACATGAATATAAATGCCTGTAAATTCATACACATAAGTGTTTCTATACATGCAACAATAATGTATATATTCTTTTAACATACAAAGTTGCATTTGTGCATATGTATGTGTGTATAGTTGTTAATATATATGATTTATATTCATATTTTACATATATGCATATGCCACTATATAGCATCCAATAATATATACAATTATTATTTGTCAATTATCAATAAGGTAAAATAAATATTTGTCAAAAAAGATGTTTACTGGGTGATGTGTGTGTGTTTGTTATTATTACAACAATAAAAGTATAGCATAAATAATAAAGGATACATTGTGATGCTTGATTCCTAACTTTGATACTTTCTGTAGGGCCTTGGACAAGGCATTATATCTATTTGTTGTCTCCATTTTCTCATCCAAAAAGATGAAGATGGTAATAATGGCTTACCACAGTATTTGTTCTGAGAAGTAATTGAGCTATACCACATAAGTTCTTAGTAAACTGACTGCCAAATAAAACCTATTTAATACATATGATTTTAGTACTAGTTTAGTCTTTTTCATATGTTGAATGTAATCAGTAATATCAATATTTGGCTTACATGATGCCTTAACTAATTTCTGTTTATATAATAAATAAGAATTTTTTTGTTGCTTCCCATTATATGAAACAATAAAACCATCTATTTATAATTAGTTTATATTTTAAAAACTAAATAATATGTAGACAGTGTTAGAAATATTTATGTGTGCTAGTATATAGTAATTTCCAAATCCTAATATCTTTTAGCAATATATTCAAAACCTATACATTTTCTAAAATAGATAAGTATTTCTTTCTTATTAAATAGCATGTTTACAAAAAGTCATAATAGTCATTTATATTAGTATTCTATTAATGTGTTCTGCCATCATGTAATTTTAACTACAAAACTATTTAATTTAAGAATATAGAACTATATTTGCCTGTTTTTAAAATTTCTGCTTTTTTGTCTTAAAATTAATAAGATAAATATTTGAACTCTTTATAAGACATTTTATTATCTTCCAGATTTATAATATATTGTATAATATTACTTGTTATTAATTATTATATTATATAGCAACTTCAGGGAAATGCAATGGTAGTAATTAAACTTGTCATATATTTAAGTGCATTGAGATATTTCTATTTTTACTCCATCACATAGGTGTATAAATGACAGTAATTTTTCTTACATGTATTGTGACCGTAAGAATTACAGAACCCTACAAGTTATAGACTCAATGTGAAATTTTGGAACCAATGTCCCTTTGGGCCTAATTTTCCTTTCTACTTCCCCTTTTCTGAGACCGCATGCCTACCCTAGACTATGACATTTACAAGGAACTTGTGAAAAGTATCCAAACACCACAAATATAACACAAATAATGAGCTATATATGGAGAGAGTTTTTGCTTGTTTTGCAGGTATCATGGGACTCTAGAAATGTGGTCACTTCAAAGTGAATATACCTAAACCACTAGTTCATCATCATCCTGCATTGCGCGAAGACAAGCATTTTAAGTCCATTGCTTTTCATAATTTAGATGTGCAGTCATTGTTGGTGGTATTGTCAAGAGATTAGCAGAAATAATTATGAGTGAGATCATTTTAATTTCTTCTGTATTTCCATTTTCAGCTTTTCTTTGTAAAAATGTGTTAGCTTTGTGAGAAAATTAGTAAGAACCAGTAATGTTGATGCTACTACAGATGTTACCATTTGGCACAAAGGCTGAGGAGAGGGATGGCCACAGGATTCATATGTGTGTGGTTGCCATAACAAAGTACCACAGACTGTGTGGCTCAGTCTACAGAAATGTATTTCCTCACTAATCTGGAGGGCATAAATCCCAGACCAAGTTGTCAGTGGAGGTGGTTCTTTCGGAAGCCTCTATCGCTGGCTTGCAAGATGATCATCTTTTCCATGTGCCTTCACACAGTCTTCCCTCTGCATGCGTCTACATCCTATTCTCCTCTTCTTATAAAGACCCCAGTCATATTGGAGGAAGGCCCTAACCTAATGACCCCATTACCTTAATTAGTGGATTTCTGCACATGAATTTAGGGGGAGGCGGGTAGACACCTGTGAAAACCAACATTGGCTTATCATCCTGTATGTAAGGCTGAAATTAAATTACTTATTGAGCAAAACATTGCTACTTAGAGCAAAAAGATTTGAAAGAGTGCTTCACGCCTAACAACCTGTCAGAGTGAGAAAACTAAGACTGAGTTTAGAAAGTCAGAAAGGGAGAAACTTTTAGTTTAATTCTAGGAATACGAGCAGAAGGTAAAAGCCCACTAGAAATTCTACTATAAATGAAAAATACAAATACTGCAAGACTGATAGAAGAGTCTAGAGAAAATTACAAATATTTCACATTTTCTGGGAAATTATAACTAATTTTCAATTATTGTAATAAGGTAAATATAATGTTAATAAATAAGGCTGAAATTTATATTTCATAACCTACAATTTAGGGTTTTAGAAAGGTTAATAAAGGACTTTTTTCAGAGTAGATAGAAAGTTCAGGATTGAGAGAATCCTTACAGAGGTCAAAAATACCTCAAGAACAGTGGCTCCAGCAGTCACATAAGAGCCAAGAATACAGGGATAAGTAGTTTACACAATTGTTAGTTTATGAACTCCCCTCTGTTAAAACAAGCATAAGTCATCTGTCATACTTATCTTTAAATCTCCCGTTGAGAAACTTGAACACTTATAAGCAATTCTCAATGTGGATAAAACAATTTTTGAACAGCAAAATGCCACACAAGATTTATGATACAATGGATTGTTTCTGATCCATCCTTTTAAAATCAGTTGAAAATAACTAAAGGATTAAGCAATTTAATAGAATGTGAATATTTGTAATGAAAATGGTAATGAATATGAAAATTAAGTGTTATAATATTATGTATATATAACTTAATTAGCATAATAGATGTGTTATGCTGTATCACTCTTCTTTTCTAGTGCTTTGTTACAGTAGCTTGAAACTGGCAAAAAGTAAGGACTCCAGAACTCTATTGTCTAAGTTCCGCCCCCAGCCCATCACTTAAGAGCTATAAGAACTCAGCCATGTCACTCAGCCTCTGTGCTTTAGGTGTAAATGGAGGATATATTGGCAACAATCACTTCATAGTGTTTTATGAAAATTATCTTTTTGTGATCTCAACACATTCTGCTCAAAGATAGACTTGTTCATGTCCAAGTTTAGCTATTTCCTCCAAGAATGTTCTTCTGGACCTAAAGTGTGACCTCCAAAGCTCAGTTAAGTGTACCCCTTTCTGTGGTCATCACAATATCATTTATCTTTTAAGGCACTTATCAGATTAAATTGCAATTCCCAAACAAACTGAGAGGTTGAGGAAAGCAAGTACTGTGGCTATGTGGAATGGTTTTGTATCTCCAGTGATTTGCACTGACACACGAACGATGGGCAGTCAATAAATATGTGTTGAATAATGTAATGAGTTTTTAAAATACATCTTTAAAGAATAACCTGGGAGCCTGAAGGAAACAATTCATTTTCCAGAATCAAATGATATATATGTATAAAGTTTCTGAGAAGCAAGTTTTATTATTGTCTTTCCCTCAAGCTGGAGATATTCTTAATAGCTATTTTATTATTCTACTAAAGAAAAAACTTCATGGTCAGAGAAAATAATATCATTACAGAATTTGGTTCACTGGCCGTGACTTGAAGATAAATGTTACCTAACTCAAATACAAATGCATTGTAAAGAAATATACCTGTAATTATTTTCTAGAGATGCAATTTTCATTTATATTTATATGTTAAGGATAAGTAGGTTTAAAATAGAACTCTTGATTTTTGTCAATGTTGGTAACTATTGCAAATAATAATAATAAATAATAATAATAATAAATCTGTCGTTTAACTAGAGTGTAAGAAATCCAGCCCCAAGAATCAGAAACCTAGGTTCTAGTTTTTAACCTACCACTTTGTTGCTGGTAGATGCTGATCATGATTACCTAGTGGTTTTTAAAATATTTTAATAGGGGAAATCATTTTTAAAAGGCAATTTTTGTATATTTTGGAGCAGTTTTAGAGTCAAAGCAAAACTGAGCAGGAAGTATGGAGAGATCTCATATACCTACTGCCCCCGTCATGCATGGATAGCCTCCCTGGCTAGCAACATCTCTCACCAGAGTGGTACATTTGTTATAATCAATGAAGCTACGGTTGACATCAGTATTATCCAAAGTTCATAGTTTACATTAGGATTCACCGTTGGTCTACATTCTCTGTTTTTTTAACAAACATATGATAATATGTATCTACCATTATAGTCTTACAGAATATTTTCTGTATGACTGCCCTAAAATCCCCCGTGTTCAGCCTATTCATCTCTCCCTCCCACAAACTCCTGGCAACTACATAATTTTTTACTGTGTTCATATTTTTGACTTGACTGAGAGTCTTGTGTTTTTAACAGAATAAAAATATTTAATTTCAATGAAATTTAGCTTATCAATTATTATCATTTTTGAGACAAAGTCTCAGTCTGTCACCCAGAATTAAGTGCAGTGGCATGATCTCCACTCATTGCAACCTCTGTCTCCTGGGCTCAAACCTCAAACTCCTGCATAGCTGGGATCACAGGCATGTGCCACCATGGCCAGTTAAATTTTGTGTTTTATTAGAGACAGAGTTACTGGCCAGGCTGGTCTGAAACTCTGACCTCAAGTGATCCAGAGCCTCAACCTCCTAAAGTGCTGTGATTACAGACATGAGCCACTGCACCTGGTCCTATTTCTTTCTGTTTAATTTTTTTTAAATTTTTATTTTTGTGGATTTATAATATGTATTTATGGGATACATGAGATGTTTTGACGCAGGCATGAAATGTGAAGTAAATACAGCATGAAGAATGGATTATCCTTCCCCTCAAGCATTTATCCATTGAGCTGCAAACAGTCCAATCACAATCTTTATTTTAAAATGTACAGTTATTATTGACTATAGTCACCCTGTTGTGCTATCAAATCATAGGTCTTATTTATTATTCCTACTTTTTGTACCCATTAATCATCCCCACCTCCCCTCAGTCTCACCCCTCTGTGACCAGATAAGTCTAATATGTCATTTTGGACTTTAGGGAACCTAATATCCTGCTAAATCTTAAACACTGACAGCAATTAAGGTCTCGTCTTCAGGCAGAGTAGAAGATGCCAATCAAAAGAAACTGCATTCCTGAGACACGGGGCCAGAAATGAAAGCTATTCAACTCAAGGCTCAGGCACTATGGCAGAAGAGGTGGGCGTGTGAGATTGTAAGAGCTGATATCGAGAGATAAAATAAGTTCAGTTTCTCTATAAATTAATCACTAACGTCAAAGGCATGCTGATATCAGCCAGCGTATCAGTTGCTGTGTCAGATTAACAAGGTTTTCTTGAAGAATTAACCAACTCCTTAATAGAGGTTATAAAGGTTATAAAGGGCTTATGGAAGTCATATCTTATGGTGGAAATTAAAATTCATAGATTATTTACAATTTAATTGGCTTCATGCTGTTTTTGTTAAGGCTTATTGTTTGGAAAATTAAGTCTCCTTTCTCAAAGAATAAAGGTTTTTGCCTTTTCTTTTTTTTAATCCTTGAGTTACCACTTTGGTTAAATGAATGACTTATTTTACCTGTGATCCTGTTTTGTGATATCAAGTGTTTTAAACTTTTGATATTTGATAAACTTTCTAAAATCAAATTCTAAATTATGTCTTTTTCTGAACTAATTAATTATTTAAGATATTAGGTTCCCCAAACTCCAAAAATGACATATTTAATTTATTTTATATAAAAATTATGCAGGAAACATTGTCAAACAGGAATTTTTCTTTGTTTGGGGGGGGCTGTATTTGTATAAATATGTTATTGGTATGTGTTTCAAAATTATGGAAAACTCTTGTAATTCTGATATGCCTTAGTGTACATTGTCAGTAATAATTATGATTGCTATGTTAAATTATTGTGTGCCACAGATGTAAAAAATTTCCTTGTCAATTGTGTGTCTTTGACTATGACTGCCCTAAAACTTTTTGACATTTATGTACAATTGTTGTATTGTTTTGGCCCTCTTCAGAAGGTGGTTTTATAATCAGCTGTGAATCTGACAGGTATTCTTGAATGCAGGTTTCTGATAACTTTGGAGATTGTGGCATCAGAATAGAGAAAATACTATCAGGAATTATGGGAGCTGAAATGTTCTTGAATATCAAGCAGAATAAGAATTAACTGCATGGAATGAACAAATAGAAGACTGAAGGAATCGTTTGACCTTTTCTGTGTCTCAGGAATGCAGTTTCTTTTTGCTTAAAACCTTGCTGATCCTTTGTTTTGTTTTTCAGAGTCAATGAAACTTCTCTTTTGAGCTATTGACAGCTTTTAACAATTTAGTGTACTCCTGTGAACAAAATTTGGAGCATTTGTTTCTCTCTACCTGATTTCTCCAGAATTTGGAAACTACTGTGACTGTTCTTAAATTATGGCTATACAGTTTTTGGCATAAGTGCAATAAGAATCTGTTTTCATTGTAATAGGACACAATTGGAGAAACTGGTTATTTTACCCAAGCTTTGACTAGAATGATATTCTTTCCTTTAAGGAATTTAACTTTACTTATGGAGACAATAAAAGCCCCTTGGGAAAACTGGCCTCATACTTTATTGACATAGTATCTGTACAGGGTTCCTCGCCTGTGGTCAATAAAGAATGCCACTTTCTGACAGGCCCAGGAGCCCCAAAATTATCTTGGGACCTCAAGAAGAGAGGAATTCTCCCAACTCTTCGGTATTTGATGGTACAAATCTATGACTGGGCTTGGTTTTAAAAAAGTCTTTCCTGAGATTACTTCTATGGAACAAAGTTCCATCAAAGCCAATTTTAAAAGACTATGTGCAAAATAATCATTCTTGCTGTGCTTTATTTTATTTATTTTTTATTTATTTATTTTTTATTATTATACTTTAAGTTCTAGGGTACATGTGCATAACGTGCAGGTTTGTTACATATGTATACTTGTGCCATGTTGCTGTGCTGCACCCATCAACTCGTCAGCACCCATCAACTCGTCATTTACATCAGGTATAACTCCCAATGCAATCCCTCCCCCCTCCCCCCTCCCCACGATAGGTCTTGCTGTGCTTTATACAAATAATCTAACCAGGTATAATAAAGCAAATCAGTCCTACCATAATTTGTCTTCATTAAAAATGGGAAACTGGAGAGAGAAAAATTACATTTCAAAAACTATAGTGCACCTGTTGTTAGATTGTAGTCTTGTCTAATGTTCTTCAATTTTTATTATTTTCTACAGTTTGGACTGAATTCTATTTTTTTCTTGGCTACAAGTCTTCAAAATAGTATTTTCAACTTTTTTTTCTTTCTTTTCCTTTTTTCCCTCATTTTTCCTGTTTTGAAATCACTGAAAACTAAGCTGTGCTTTCTTAAAGCCCTGTGAACTGAGACTCATTTTCTTCTAAAATGCTTTCTCCAAATGCATTTAAACAAGAAAAGGGGGAAATGTGAAAGAAAAAATAAATCTTTGGGCCCCCTAATTGCTAAGCTAATGGAAAAAGTGAATCTGGGAACTGCTTAGTACAAACCTGCCTCCCGTTTTATTCAAAGTCATCCCTCTGCTCACTGAGATAAATGTATATTGATTGCTTCCTTTGGAAAGGCTAATCAGAAACTCAAAAGAATGCCACCATTTGTCTCTCACCTCCCTGTGAACTGTAAGCCCCCTCTCTGCTTGGGTTGTACCACATTTCAGGATGGAGCCAATGTACATCTTACATACATTTATTGATGTCTTGTGTATCCCTAAAATGTAAGCTGTGTCCCAAACACCTTGAGCACATGTGTGTCATCAGGATCTCCTGAGGCTCTGTTATGGGTGCACATCCTCAACTTTGGCAAAATAAACTTTCTAAATTAACTGAGACCTGTCTCCAATATTCAGGGTTCACAAGTCAAACAGGATTATTTTGGAGTTTTAAGATTAGAGACTGTCCTGCCGGAGTTGGACTTTCATGGGGCCTGTAGTCACTTTGGCCAATTTCAGGCATTTATTCAATGTCTGTAGCATGACTGTATCTTGGAACTAACTTGCTTTAGATTTTATAGGCTCCTAGGCAGAAAGGACTTGCCATGTCTCAGATGATACTTTGGACTTGGACTTTTGGGTTAATGCTGGAATGAGTTAAGACTTTGGGAGGCCAGGCACGGTGGCTCATGCCTGTAATCCCAGCACTTTGGGAGGCGGAGGCGGGTGGGTCACAAGGTCAGGAGATCAAGACCATCATGGATAACACTGTGAAAACCTGTCTTTACTAAAAATACAAAAAAAAAAAAAATTAGCCAGGCATGGTGGCTGGTGCCTGTAGTCCCAGCTAATCAGGAGGCTGAGGCAGGAGAATGGCATGAACCCAAGAGGCAGAGCTTGCAGTGAGCAGAGATGGCACCACTGTACTCCAACCTGGGTAACAGAGCAAGACTGTCTCAAAAAAAAAATAAATAAATAAAGGCTTTGGGAGGCTGTTGTTGTGAAGGCATGATTGGTTTTGAAATGTGAAAAGACGTATGATTTGGAGGGGCCAGTGACAGAATGATATGGCGTGACTCTGTGTTCCCACCCAATCTCATCTCGAATTGTAAAGCCCATAATCCTCACATGTTGAGGGCAGGACCTGGTGGGAGGTAATTGGGTCGTGGTTTTTTCCCCCATGCGGTTCTTGTGATAATGAGTTCTTTACAGTAGTGTGAAAACAAGTTAATACACTTGCTACCTTCATAATCTTTTCTTTATTCTTGACTTTTGGAAGTTTGATTATTAAATACCTTGAGGTAGTCTTCTTCGGGTTAAATCTGCTTAGTATTCTATAACCTACTTGTACTTAGATATTTTTTACTGAACGTTCTCTCTTAGTATCCCTTTATATAAACTTTCTACACCTATATCTTTCTCTACCTCCTCTTTAAAGCCAATAACATAGATTTGCCCTTTTGAGGCTATTTTCTATATACTGTAGGCATTGATTTTTATTCTTCATTTTTTTATTCTTATTTTCTGTTGTCTCTCTGACTGTATTTTCAAATAGCCTGACTTTAAGTTCACCAATACTTTCTTCTGCTTTATCTGCTATTGAATGACTCTGATGCATTCTTCAGTACACCAACTGTATTTTTCAGGTCCCGAATTTCTGCTAGATTTTTAAAAATTATTACAATCAAAATAATGTAGTATTCATGAAAGAATAGACAAATATTACATTGGTGCAAAAGTAATTGTGATTCTTGCCTTTAAAAGATGTCAAGAACCGCAATTACTTTTGCACGAACCTAATAGATCAATGGAACGGGATTGGAAGGCCAGAAATAGACCCACATAAAAATATTCAGCTGATCTTAGACAAAGGTGCAAAGGCAATATAATGGAGAAAAGGCACTCTTTCAATAAACAGTGCTGGAACAACTAGATAGCCACAAGCAAAAATTAGATGCATAAGATTATATGCCCCTTATAAAAATTAATCCAAAATCAATTATAGACCTAAGTATATAACACAAAACTATAACATGCTTAGAGGAAATACAGGAGAAAATCTAGGTGACTTTGGGGATGGTAATCACTTTTTAGATACAACACCAAAGGCATAATCCATGAAAGAGAGAATTGATAAGCTGAAAGAGGGATAGCAAGTTGGTGGAACAGAGGGCTCCATCGATTGTCCTCCACCCTCACCCCCACAAGGACCCCAAGTTAACAACTATCTACACAAAAATAAAACACCATCATAAGAACCAAATACCAGGTGAGCACTCATAGTACCGGGTTTTAACTTCATATTGCTGAAAGAGACACGGAAGAGATAGAGAAAAACAGCCCTGAATCGCTAGCGCCTCCCCTCCCCAACCCTGACCGTGGAAAGCAGCAGTGTGATGTGGAGAGCTTATCTGGGTGCTGCTGCACGGGGAACACAGCAATTGTGAATCATTGAACTCAGCACTGTTAGGTTAGAGCAGAGAGGAAAACCAGACCAAACTCAGATGTTGCCCACCCACAGAGGGAGCATTTAAACCACCCCTAGCAAGAGGGGAATTGCTGATCCCAGGGATCTGAACTTGAGTACCCACAAAGTCCGCCACCAGGAACCAAAGTGCTCTCACTGTCTAGGAAAACTTGAAAGGCAGTCTAGGCCATAAAAACTGCTGACTCTCAGGCAAGATCTAGGGCAGAAGGGACATGCAGCATACTGAGACACCAGCTGGGGCAGCGGACCTAGTGCTAGCAACATTCCCCCCTTAGTCTCAGGCTGTACAAATGAGACCCCTTTCTTTTGCTTGAGGAGAAGAGACAGGGTGGGGAGCACTTTGTCTTCTGTCTTGGATACCAGCTCAGTCACAGCAGGATAGGGTGCTGGTTAGTCATGAGGCCCCTATTGCAGGCCCTAGTTCCCAGATGGCACTTCTACACATATCCTGAGCCAGAAGGGAAGCTTCTGCCTTGAAGGAATGTTTAGAGATGAAGGCTTTTGAGATAAATTGGAATTGTGAAATAGTAGAAGCTTAGTAAATGGTCTTTGTTGCATTTCTCCTCTTTTGTTTTCACTACTGTAACCCTGGAGGAGCCAGAAATAGCTTCTATGAGTATGCAGACTTAATTGGGAGTTGGTACAACTCATCTATTCGATGAGAAGTCATTTATTGACTAATGTGAGCCAATCAATGTTAAAAGAGCTATAATCATAGACATGTACTTTTTTCATTATTCTTAAGCCAAGATATTATACTTTGCATACTATGATATAAAAGTTGTTACTTTAACTTGTTTGCTTGTTTTTACTTTCATGATATATTCCAATGGAATTTTCTTACTCTCTGTTGTATATTTTTCTATTGATTTTCTTTATCCATATTCAATTATATCATTTAAAAATAACCATTTTGTCTTAAAATATCAAAAATGATATCCTTATCATTCACTTAGGTTAATTTCATTGGCTATTACTTAAAAAGAAACAAAACATGATATATGAAAAGGAGCTTCTTGTGATTTATAGTATTTTTCTAATGTTTCTTATGTATCATGATGCAAAAATGTAATAGAAAATATAGTTTAGCATCCCTATTTCATGATTATTATCAGTAACAGAAACTAAATGTCGTCAATTATGTAGCTTCTGTCTTTAGAAATGGTTGACTATATATTTTTTCTCTTTTAATCCATTTTAATTCCCACCCATAATATTAATGGTTATACTAATATAAAACAGTCCTGAATTGTTCACTTTTTGATTTTATACTTCAGGCTTACTTTAAGAATACTTTTGTTTGAGAAGAAGCCACATATTAATGTGATAAAATTGATGAAATAAAAAATGTTAAGATATATTGTACTCATAAAATAAACTACTAAAAATATTAAATAGCTTATACTCATAAAATATATTCTTATAAATTATTGCATCATGTGTTTTTTAAAATTTAAGATTTTCAGGATTATTATTTTTAGCTCTCACTTCTATATTCATGTGCTACTATGTCCTAGTACATTTAAAAAAACAATTAAGGTGTTTGGGTTTTGTCATTCAGTAGCATACATTTTATTGACTGTATCTGTAATGATGTTATCTGTATTACAATCTGTTTAGTCTGATATTAATATTGTTACTACAGGTTTATTTTATTTGATATTGGCCTGCATATGTTTTTCATCGCTTAATTTTAAAGTTTCTGTCTTTTTATACTTTAGGTTTCTCTTTGAAAACACAATTTAGCTGAATCTTTGCAATCAGAAGATCTTTGCTTTTTAATGGTTACACATTCATACATACTAAAATTGTGTATATAATGATTTACTTTACCATCTTCCTTTTGATTTCAAATTATTAATTTAAAAATTTTATTTTTATTTCTTAATGTATATTTGAATTTTTGTATTTCTTGCCCTATTTACTACCACGTTTTATATTTTTCTCCTTATTTCTACTTCCCACTCTCCATAGTGGTTACAAAAACAAATGTATTACGTATAATTAATTTAAAGCTTAAACAGTGGCTTGATAATTATTTTAAAATAATATACAAATTTTAGAACATATTAATCCAAGCACTACCCATCCAAACTGATACCATTGCAGCTCAGTATTTAACTTTTTACATTATCTATAACCCTTCAGTTGTACAGTTGATCTTGAATTTACATTTATTTTACAATTTATTTTACAATTTATTTTACATTTATTTTATAGGTTTCCCATTCTTTTCTTTTTTATTAAAAATAAACTTTGTGATCATTCTTCATAAAGCACATCTTTCTTAGAATTACCTTAAGTTGGCTAAAATTTATTTTTAAGAAACATTATTAAAAAGGCAATTGAGCTATTAATATCTCTATTTCTAAAGTTAAAAGTTTGATAACTTTTCACACAGCTACAAAACCATCAACTCAATCAAGAGGATAAACTGTATTCATAATCGGTAAATGTTTCCTAGTGCCATATTGTGATAATTTCCTTTACTGATCGGCCTTCTGACACTATAGCTTATATTTTTAGTATCATTTTATTTTATTTTATTTTAGTGACAGAGTCTTGCTCTGTCACCCAGGCTGGAGTGCAGTGGGGTGATCTTGTCACTACAACCTTCACCTCCCTGGTTCAAATGATTCTACTGCCTCAGCCTCCTGAGTAGCTGGGAATACATTTGCGAGCCACCACACCCAGCTAATTTTTGCATTATTAGTAGAGACAGGGTTTCGTCATGTTGGCCAGGGTGGTCTCGAAACTCTGGCCCTCAGATGATCCACTGGCCTCAGCCTCCCAAAGTGCTGAGATTACCGGTGTGAGCCACCATGCCTGGCCCCCATTTTTAATATAAATTTATATAAATGATATCCTACAGTAGTAACTCTTTTTTTTGTCCAACTTCTGTCAACCATCATAAATATTTTCAAAAATATTTTAAAATTATCAAAATTATCCATGTCTAGTATTTCATTTTATGGATATATAATTGTTTCTTCATTATCCTGTTTATTGTCATTTTGGCTTTATTTCCAGTTGTTATTATTAAAAAGAGACATTAATATTCATGTGCAGGTCACTGTAGTTGCATTTATTTCTCTAATAGGAGTGGAAAGACTAGGATATATTAGAAGTAGGTGGTTCAGATTGTTAAAAAAAAACTGTCAAAATGTTTTAAAAGTCTTTGGAATATTTTACATTCCCATCAGCTGTATATGAAAGTTCCAATTCCTCAACATCCTCACTAATGCCTGATATGGTATGCAAATCATTTATTTATGTTAATTTTGCCTCATGTAACCTTATTGAACTCAGTTATTAGTTGGAGAAACTTTTTTATAGATTCCATTCCATTCCTGTGTATTAGATAATCAGATATTTCCATGTATTAGATAATTTCTCTGTATTAGATAATGTCAGTTGCATATAAAGATTCTTGTTACTTCCTTTGAAATCTGAAGGCAATTTAGTTTTTTTCTTCACCTATTGAATTGGCTAAAACTCAGTACAATATTAAACAGAAGTAGCAAAGAGAGATGTCCTTGTCATACTCTTTAACTTTAAGGAAAAACATTCTCTTTTATTAATTAAGTAAGCTATTAACTGTAAGATTTTTGTGTATTCTTTTAAGAAGGAGGTTAAGTTTCTTTTATATGCAGTTTGTTCAATTCTTTCTTTTCTTTTTAGCTTGTTGATATGATGAGTTATATAGATTGATTTCCAATGTTAAAGCAGGCTTACATTAGTGGAATAAATATCACATATTCATTAAAAATTTTCAGTTTTTGTTAGATTTTATTTACTAAAATTTCATTTAAAATATTTACATATACATTCATGAGATAGATACTTTTTTGAAAATGGTGTCTTTGGCTTTCTTATAAACATAATTTTGATTTCATAGTAAGAACCCCCCAAATCCATCGTTTTAATATTCTGATGGAGTTGCACAGAATTGTTTTGTCTTTTATGTAGAATTTTAATTTTTAATAGACACAAAGCCACCTTATTTAATCATAACTCTATGAATGTAGTTTGTATCTTTAAATAAATTTAATAATTTAATAATTTTATGTTATCTAAATGATAAAATATATTTCCATAATTTTTCCCCAATATTTCTTCAATATCCTTTCAACATCTAGGGAAGTCTAGTGACATAAAATTTTATTTCTGGTAAATTATTTATTGTTAATAAATTTAAACAGAAAATTATAACACTTTGGATTTTTTCAAGGAAGTAACTTTGGTTTTAATAACTTTTCTTTATTGATTTCTGCTTTCTAGTACATTGATTTCTGCTCATAGCTTTAAGTTATTTATTCCTAATAAATTTAAACAGAAAATTATAACACTTTGGATTTTTTCAAGGAAGTAACTTTTGGTTTTAATAACTTTTCTTTATTGATTCTTTATTGATTTCTGCTTTCTAGTACATTGATTTCTGCTCATAGCTTTACTAACTTTGGAAGAGTATCTCTTCTTTGTTCCTCTATTGCTCATGAGAATTACATTCTCCTAGTTTCTTAAACTGGACGCTTATGTCTTTTATTTTGAGTCTTCTTTAATTCTTATCCAGAAACTTAGGACACAAATTACTGCCTCAGCTGCATCCCACACAGTTTTTAATGTTGTGTTTTCATTTTTTATTCAGTTCAATACGCTATTTAATCTTCCTTTTGATTTCTTTATTTAATATATGTGTTATTTGGTTTCCAAATATTTGATTGTTTCTGTTATCTATTTCCATTTAATCCTATTGTAGATCTGAATATTTTAAAAATGTAAAACATATTGTATGTACTACATATGGTCTATGATTGTTAAGTTCTATGGGAACTTTACAGTATTCTGCTATTGTTATGTGTAATGATATAAATATAAATCAGGTCAATTTGGTTGTTAGTGTTGTTCAAGCCTTTTATATCTTTGCTGATTTTCTGTCTACTTGTTCTGTCAATTAATAAAATAGTAGTGTCAAAAACTAAAAGGCATTTATGGATACACCTAATTTCGGTACTATCTGCTTTTGCTTACTTTAGACAATTCTTACTTTACACATTTCCTCAAGGTTCAAATTATGATTTAGTTAAATAATGCCAATCACTTGACAACTAAGATTTAGATTAATTTTTACATATGTCATTGTATTCTGCTGTGTTAATTTTTTTTGCTAGCTCTGAATTATTTACAGATATTATTTCTTAACACATTTTTTTATTCTCTTCATTCTCTTCTTCTGACATTCTGACCAGATGTATAAACATTTTATTGTTCTCAATATGTTTTCTGTCTTTCAGAGTACCCATTTCCATTTCTTGATTTATCCATAATTTCTTAATACCTTCCCTTGAGTCCATAATTATTTTTTTCAAGACATATCTAACCTGCTGGTTAAAACATTTATTATGTTTTTCTTTAGTTTCAGTAAGTATATTTTTTCTTTTCTCCAAACTATATCATTACTGTTTTATCTCTTGGGAGTTTTTAAATTGTTTTTTAGATTGCATCATTATTTCTGAAAATATTTCTCACATACACTTTACTTCTTAAAACTAAATGCCTGTAGTTTGGAGTCTAAATCTGTTTTGTGCTGTATGGCTAACTGTCACTAATGTTGATGTATCTTCTTACAGTGTGTTTTTGAGCATGTTACTTTCTGTAGTGTTAGTCCTTCACTAGAGAAGGTTTACTCTAGAAAAGAGTTGCTTCTTCTAAATGAGTCAGCAGCTAGCAAATACCACCAATCTAGCGCCTTCTCCTTTAAAAACCTAGCCTGGAATATCAAGCTTGGCTGAAATTGTACCACATAAACATATAATCCAGTATTTAATGATAGTGTCGCAAAATTCTATCATCTGAACAATACTGATCCATCAAGAGGATGAAATTTAATTTTACATCTTTTCACAGTTTCTTCGTATTCTTTTTTTTTTATTTTAGAGGAGTATTTTCCAGTATTTTATGACAAAAGAAAAACCTCAAAGATGTGTCATATCCAAAATCTAGATTTATTTGTTTAGTCAGGTTGTCCCTTAGAGCATTTATCTTCCATAATGATAGAGGAAAAAACTCTCGTTGATATATCTCAAGTCAAGTATTGGTTACCTTATTATTCAATTTTTATTAACTACAAGGAATAATAACTAGGAAGGGTATGTTGTCATGTAAAAACATTTTTATAATGCAAAAAGAGCGATATATTTGTTGATTTACGTTATGTATCCATTCCATGATAGTACTTTTTAAAATTTGTTTTGAACATAAATTTATTGACTTTCAGTTTGGAAGTGGATCACATTAAAAACCCCTAGCATACTGTATAAAGAAATTCCACATAGTTCTTGTGGGCTTTATTATTTTAAATCATTTTAATTGACACATTATAGTCACCATTAAGGTGTAAAAAATCACTTGTTAACTCAGTTATAAATATCCACAAAATGTCATTGTGTCAAGACTTATAATTGTCTTTTGTATTCAATGACATCTTTCTTCATTAAAATTACATAACTTTTGTTGTTCAGATTTATCATAGTCTCTAATTATGCTGGACATAGTATTTTTATACTAAAATAGATTACAATTTACATTATAAATCTGAAAAATACCTTTGTTAGAAAACAGATATGATGTTTCCATTTTATGAAGTATAATTATTCTTATTGACATGACAGAGCTTTGAAAATTTAATTATATTAACTTACACATAAGTTTATCTTTCTCAGAAAATAGGGAAAAGTTTTATGGTACAGGTGTTTCTTTTGTTTTTCTGTGACCTAAAGAACCAAAAACAGCAACATATCTTAATTGACTACAATCAGTATTTTATGAAGCACCACTATAATTATCTCAGTGTGCTAAGCTTAATATCTTCTTGAAACATAGATGATGTTAAAACTGGAGTCAGGGAAATGCTTCATTGTTATTGATTTTGAGATAGCATAAAACTGGTTGAAATCCTTTATTTTAGTGACTCCAACTCAGTGGTTCTTAAACTGAATGTACATATGAATCAAAAGTGCTTAGCAAAGGTGTAGATCCCACAATACCACTATCACAAAACCTTTATTCAATGACTGGGTGGAGGTATGGAATGTATATTTTTAAATGGGAAATTATTATAAAGATAATCTTTCAGACAACTACTCATTTCTAGTTTGTCAATATACTTTTAGTTTAACAATCAGCACTAGAAATTCTCTACTTTATTTTTTATTTTTTTTTTTATTTAATTTTTTTTTTTTTTTTTTTTGAGACGGAGTCTGGCTCTGTCACCCAGGCTGGAGTGCAGTGGCGCGATCTCGGCTCACTGCAAGCTCCGCCTCCCGGGTTTACGCCATTCTCCTGCCTCAGCCTCCCGAGTAGCTGGGACTACAGGCGCCCGCCACCTCGCCCGGCTAGTTTTTTGTATTTTTTAGTAGAGACGGGGTTTCACCGTGTTAGCCAGGATGGTCTCGATCTCCTGACCTCGTGATCCGCCCGTCTCGGCCTCCCAAAGTGCTGGGATTACAGGCTTGAGCCACCACGCCCGGCCTCGAAATTCTCTACTTTAGACATTGCATTAGAATTTTTTTGATGCAGTATAAATCATGCAAGGTAAGTGTTTTGTCCTTATGAAGAAACATATTTATTTTTGGAGAGAGAGAAATTTCTGAACAGCAATGCAGATATTAACTGATATTATAGAGTAATATTTCCTTTCTTCTGGTTAGGGTTATACATTCAATGTTACAATATACATATAACTCTTCTTTTTTTTGATGCAAGGATGAAAGTATTAGAAGTAATCACATGCCTAACATTACCCAACAAATAAATTTTAATATGGGGGTTTAAATATTAATTTACTGAATACCTTAAATATAAGGATTTTTTTTTTTTTTCTCTCTAATATCCAAGTATTTGTTAACAAAGTCTACATTCGTAAAGATTACTGTGGTAAGGCCACTCTATGTCCTGTTCTTAAACATTCAAGTAGAAAAGTTTTTGATACATGTTTGTTTATCACAGAATGCCCTTCAGAATCAGAGAAAGTATAATTATTTTTCATGTGGAATATACGATTTTTGTTTACATTTGCTGGTTGGCTAATACTGTTTGATTAGGACAGTACTTTACCTGGGACAAAACACAGCTCATCCTACCAAATCTTTTTATTTTTATTTTTATTTTTATTATTATTATTATTTTTTTTTTTTTGAGACGGAGTCTCGCTCTGTAGCCCAGGCTGGAGTACAGTGGCCGGATCTCAGCTCACTGCAAGCTCCGCCTCCCGGGTTCACGCCATTCTCCTGCCTCAGCCTCCCGAGTAGCTGGGACTACAGGCGCCCGCCACCTCGCCCGGCAAGTTTTTTGTATTTTTTAGTAGAGACGGGGTTTCACCGTGTTAGCCAGGACGGTCTCGATCTCCTGACCTCGTGATCCGCCCGTCTCGGCCTCCCTAAGTGCTGGGATTACAGGCTTGAGCCACTGCGCCCGGCCCATCCTACCAAATCTTTGTGAAGGCAAAAGTCCTAAGCTTTGAGGAGAACTAATAACTATGTCTGGTTATTACTAATAGTTAGACATAAAAGGAAGTCGACCATCTTCAGCAGATGTCGGTATGTATAAACATCTTCAAAGGACATCTTTATCATATTATTACAATATGTTATATGTTAGAAGCTCGATTAAATCAGATCTCTATGAAAATCTCTAATATTTTTTGACAGATAAAATATGGATTAGGAATCTCAGACATTGAAAGCAATCTACTAGCAGCATATTTCTATCTCTTGGATTCTATAAATTAATCAGTTTTATATATAGTTACAGTTTGAAAATGTGGGCACAAAGCACATGGCAATTACTAGTTCCCCTCTCACAGTCTTCCAATAAACATCTATGTCTCCATTGTTTTAAGGCCTTGACCAAGAATTACTAGTAAGGCACCTCAAGACCAATATAGGCTGTAGGGCTGGAGCAGAATATTCCCAAAGTTGACAGGTATGTAAATACACCCCAAGACAAAATGAAAAATTACCATATATGTTCATCATTTTAAAATGCCATTTGCTTTAATATAGCTGGAAATCATGCCAATTAAATGATGATTCTGACCCAGTAGTTCGTTGCTGGATTTAGGAATTTGCATTTTTAAACAGTATTTAAATCCAGGTGGCCTTAACAGTAGTTAAAAAAAAAAAAATGAACCTTGTTTTTAAATTTGGATACATATTGGACTCATCTGAGGTACATAAAAAATGCAAATGCTAAACCTACTCTCAAAAATTTAACTTTATTATTCTGTTGGAGGATTATGCTACAGTGTATTTTAAATACACTAAAGCATATTTAAAAGCATATTTAGGGGAGCCTAAAGTGCAAGCTGTTTGGAGAATTTGACACTTTCTTAACCAGCAAATGCTGCACCTACCCTTGTTTCGTAGGTCTGATAGCAGTTACAAGCCTTACAGATTTCTGCTGTTATCTCATTTTCTTTGAAAAACAGGATTATAAATCCCACACACTGACATGTAAGGGTACTTTGAAATAAATCAGGAAAATTGGGTTGTAATCAGAGTTCCGCACTTTGTAGAAGTCAGCCTTTCAGAGTCTCATGTTCTTCATATGTAAAAAAAATTAGCAGTGGGATGAAATGGTTCCTGTGATGCTTGGAAAAAATATATCTGTAACGAAAGGCCATTAAACCAATTGAGTTGTCTTTTATCCTTGAAATATATCATTATCTCATTATTATATTAAATGTATAGACAGTGCCAAATGACTATTGTTAAAAATCAAAGTACACCTATATCATTCAAGAAAGTAAATTTTTTTTTTTTTTTTTTTTTTTTTTTTTTTTTTGAGACGGAGTCTTGCTCTGTAGCCCAGGCTGGAGTGCAGTGGCCGGATCTCAGCTCACTGCAAGCTCCGCCTCCCGGGCTCACGCCATTCTCCGGCCTCAGCCTCCCGAGTAGCTGGGACTACAGGCGCTGCCACCTCGCCCGGCTATTTTTTGTATTTCTTAGTAGAGACGGGGTTTCACCGTGTTAGCCAGGATGGTCTCGATCTCCTGACCTCGTGATCCGCCAAGAAAGTAAATTTTAACAAACACTTTAAATACGCTTCCCTGGAGTCTCGATACCCACATTAATCTTTTTATAAAAGAATTTGGCTCATATGCTTTATATAGTTTCCTAAAGTGGATGAATGCTAAAGGATAAATAAAGCTAGAAATCACAAAAGGTAATATTACAAATCTCGGAACAGAAAAAGCTTAAAGAAATGTACAAGGAAGGACTGGTTTAAATAAGTTCATAACTTGGAATACTTCTATAATGTAAAATACCTTCCTTTATATCATCCAAATTTCCAGACATTTCGTGATAAATAATTATACTACAGCAGTATGATTGTTATTATAGTACACAATTTATTCAATCAAATCATCAGGCAAATCTTTTATAAAGTAATTAAGTGCTGTTTTTGATTATTTCTCTTTGAAAGGTAAGGAATGGTGAAAATATCTCAACACATTTGAAGAGAGCAAAAGAATACCTCTTCAGAAGAGAACAGTGTTTCCGGTTTTTTTATTTAGATACAATAAGAAACAGAAGTAATAAAGCAAATTAGACTCCAGCCCAGGCTACTGGTGGAACAAACAAGTCAGGAGGGAGCTGGGATGCTAGCAGAAAAAGCAGGCTAGAAATCATTAGAAAAGAGGAGCATTAACCTATTCCTTGATTTTCTTTTTGAAGTTTCTGGAATGGAACAGATAGAACCATTGTGTTTACCATAATCACAGAAGTACTTTACCTGGGACAAAACACAGCTCATCCTACCAAATCTTTGTGAAGAAAAAGTCCTAAGCTTTGAGGAGAGCTAATAACTATGTCTGGTTATTATTAATGGTTAGCCATAAAAGGAAGTCGACCATCTTCAGCAGATGTGGTGTTAACTGAAGAAATCAAATTACACTAGCAAAGTGAGACATTCGTTTAATAGTTGTCTGCATTTTCTATTGTGTATTGGGGTAGAGAACTATGGTTTTATTCATGTTAAAGAAAAAAAAATAAAGTCATCATATCTGTGGAGTATTTTTCCCCCTCCTCTCCCCTCTCCTCCCCTCTCCTCCCCTCACCTCCTCTCTCCTCTCCTCTCCTCTCCTCTCCTCTCCTCTCCTCTCCTCTCCTCTCCTCTCCTCTCCTCTCCTCTCCTCTCCTTTCCTTTCTCTCTTCATAAAGTTACATTTTGGCCTGATTTCCTATGACCCTAGGCTTCTCTGACTCATGCAGTTGCTATCCTCCATGTATTAGAACTTCTCCTGAAATTACTCATACACACATGCTAACAAAATACCCTTCATAACAATCAACTGAATGAAAATAAGTGTTTACTTTCACAAAGAACTGATTTTATTAGTTAGTGAATATTGTTAAAGGAATTGCAGGTTAGCATTTGAGAAATTCATGTCATATCACATGTAGCAAAGGTAACACCAGAACAAGCCAAAACAAAAGTAAAAAGTAAAACATGGTCTCTCTTCCCCAGTAATGTTTACAATGATGACTGATATGGTTTGGCTGTGTCCCCACTCAAATCTCAACTTGAATTGTAGTTCCCATAAACCCCACATATCATGAGGGGACCCTGTGGGAGGTAATTGAATCATGTGGGCGGTTACCTTCATGCTGTTCATGTGGTACTGAGTGAGTTTTTACGAGATCTGATGTTTTTATAAGGGGCTTTACCCCCATTTCGCTCCGCACTTCTCCTTGCTGTTGTCATGTGAAGAAGGATGTGTTTGCTTCCCCTTCTGCCATAATTGTAAGTTTCCTGAGGCTTCCCCACCCCTGCAGAACTGTGACTCAATTAAACCTCTTTCCTTTATAAATTACACAGTCTTGGGAATATCCTTATAGCAGCGTGAGAATGGACTAATACAATGACTTTAGAAACTGAACTTGGAACTTGTTTTGGCTACTTTCTACTTTTTAATTCAGTGCCTGGTTTTACTTTTCCCTGGACACGTCTTCCTGGATAAAACAAATTCTTTTCTGTTTTTTATGCTAAGTGATTTGGTTATTCTCAAGGACTATGCAAAATGTGCATAAGTGAAGCCTCTAATACACTGGGAAAAAAAGGGAGTAATATGGAGAGCATTCCATATAACATGATTCTTCCTACTTAACGTACATTTTGTTCCTGTTACATTTAGAAATAATAGTAAATGTAAAAAACAATACATACTAGCATTAACAGACTCCTGTTCTAGCACTCATTCTAAAATAAAAGAGGCTTTAACCTAAAGAGTTAATCCCTACCGGGACACAATTGCACAATTCTCCACAGTGCATGTTGTGTGAAACTGGATTATAACTCATTAACTCATTCAAGCAGAGAAACTCATAGATGATACCTAAGATGACTGTGTCCCACCAAATAATTCAAGAAACTAAATGTGGTATAAAATTATTATTGTGATAACCGAAACCTAGACTCAAAAATAATTACTTGTTACAAAATGTTAAATTTAATATTGAAATTAAGTTATCTATAAAATAGTATCCAACATATTTTACAATTTGGGTGTTTCGATTAATCAGACAAAATGATGGTTGGCATGGAGTTAAAATACAATTTCTCATCAGTTTCAATATGTGTACAATAGGAACCACTAAAAAATAAAATTTACTGATCATAATACAAACATCTTTTGATGATTCAGTGTATCTAAAACCTTCAATGTAAGATGAAGTTTATCAATATTACAGCACTAATGAAATATCCATATTTATAAACCTTTTTATACGAAGAAAATTGGCAAAAGATATATTTAAAATTTATTTTGATTATTATTATTCAAGGAGAGTTTGCAATAATGAGATAGATATTAAAATATAATTGAAATTCTGGATTTTTAAAATTATTCAGAAATTAATACTACATTTATTTTTACTATATATTTTAATATTGAATCTTCCTTGAATTAAATTTATTAGTGATATTACCATAATACATTTGATAGTTACTGGAATAATTTCCCTTTAATTCTTATGTCTACCACATACTCATGATTATGATAGTACACTGGGGTTGCTCTCAAGGAAATTAATATCTGGCAATAGTTTAGTTGAATTTGCAATACTATCAGTGAGATACATTATTTGATGAAAATAAGAGCAGAGGGATGTTCCCATTTCCCTCGCTCTGTCAGTTTGGTAGTTGTTGCAGAGTTGGACCAGCTGCAATATTCATCACTTTTGCTACCAGTAAAAAATGGCTTGATTTGGAACAGAGAGTGGAAAAACCAGATGCCCCTGGGCTTTGTCGGAAACAGTTGCAATATCAGTGTCAAATTAATTTGGAAGGTTAAAGTCTAAGAAAGCTTGAGGTTGCAATTTTGGTTGGGGCAAGCAATAGGCTGACAGACTTATCAGAAATTTAGCAGGAAAATGAGGGCAATGAAACAACCACTGTTCAAGCAGCCTTGTTGAACTTATGCGTACACTAGCTGTCTGCATGCAAACTCAGAAGAGAACCAAAAATAACCTAGCAATTAACACATGCTTTCAAATATGAGGTTTTATGCACAGGCACATGAGGGATGGAGTGAACCCGGGAGAAAGTGAATCGAGGGCAGAACTGTAAACCACCTAAAGTTGTTTGATTTTTGGAGTTTTTGTAGTCATCAACTACTACACAGATACATGGACAAAAGATAGAGGCCTTACTCAAAATGATACCTAGGTGATGCAGACCAGAAGCTATGCTTAGGAAAGAGGAGGATTAAAATAGACACATAGGCCGTGCGCAATGGCTCACGCCTGTAATCCCAGCAATTTGGGAGGCCGAGGCAGGCGGATGACGAGGTCAGGAGATTGAGATCATCCTGACTAACATGGTGAAACCCCGTCTCTACTAAATATATTTTAAAAATTAGCAGGGTGTGGTGACAGGCGCCTGTAGTCCCAGCTACTTGGGAGGCAGAGGCAGGAGAATGGCGAACCTGGGAGGCGGAGCTTGCAGTGAGCCGAGATCGCGCCACTGCACTCCAGCCTGGGCGACAGAGCCAGACTCCGTCTCAAAAAAAAAAAAAAAAAAAATAGACACACACAGACACACACCAAAACTAAAATAAGTATCAGTGGCTATCACAGTGCAGACAGCCTCTATAGAATTGTTCTGACAAATTGCTAAATAAGGAAGCAAAAAAAAATAGGAACAGCAACAGCAGCATCACCTACTGGGAATCAGAATCCATAGTTTTAATATACGTTATCAAAAATACTCACTTTTCAACAAGAACAAAGATATTGGATGTGCAAAGAAACAGGAGATTTGTAACATACTCAAAGAAAAAAAAAAGAGAATGGAAACTGCCAAGGCAGGGAGGACATAAGTGGCTATTATAAATATGCCTGAGGAAATAAGGGATATAATGGATTTAAATATAATATAATATAATATAATATAATATAATATAATATAATAACAATGAAAATGGGAATTTTTAAGAAAAGAAATTTTTTTAAATGAACCAATGAAAGTTACATCGTTAGGCCGGGCGCGGTGGCTCACGCCTGTAATCCCAGCACTTTGGGAGGCCGAGGCGGGCGGATCACAAGGTCAGGAGATCGAGACCACGGTGAAACCCCGTCTCTACTAAAAATACAAAAAATTAGCCGGGCGCGGTTGTGGGCGCCTGTAGTCCCAGTTACTCGGGAGGCTGAGGCAGGAGAATGGCGTGAACCCGGGAGGCAGAGCTTGCAGTGAGCCGAGATCGCGCCACTGCACTCCAGCCTGGGCGACAGAGCGAGACTCCGTCTCAAAAAAAAAAAAAAGAAAAAAAAAAAAAAAAAAAAAAAAGAAAAGTTACATCGTTGAAAAGCAAAATATATTTAAAAAGTTAAAGCATTTTTGAAATGACAGAAAAATCAGTGAGCCTAATGATTGATGAATATAATTTTTTCTATCTGAAGAACAGAAAAATAAAACCAAGATGCCTAGAGAATTGAGACTAGAGAATTGTATGCCAACATAAAAGTAATTAGATAATCAGGAGATGAGAAAAAGAGAAAAACTATTTTAATAAACAATGGCCCCAAATTCTGAAATTTGATGAAAAACATTAGTCCATAAGTCCAAGAAACTCTAAGTAGGATAAACAGAAAGTAATACACATCAAGACTAGACACATCAGAGTCAAATTTCTGAAAACTCTAAACAAAATAATATTTTATACTATGAAAGAAAAAAAATGGACACATCTAGCAACACAACATAACAATAAGATTGATAAGTGATTTTTTATTTTTAAAATAATGAAGGTCAAAAGGTATAATAAGATATATTCAAAATATGACTATGAATATTTCACTCACAAGACAGAGAGAACCATACTAAATTATGCAAAAACAGAAACAAGTTCCAAGTTTTTGAGATCTAGAAGAGATATAATTTAGATTAAAAGACATAAATAGGCCAGGCATGGTTGCTCACACCTGTATTCCCAGCACTTTGGGAGGCCGAGGTGGGTGGATCACCAAAGGTCAGGAGTTCGAGACCAGGCTGGCCAACATAGTGAAACCCCATCTCTACTGAAAATACAAAAATTAGCCAAGTGTGATGGTGGGTGCCTGTTGTCCCAGGCTTAAGAGGCTGAGGCAGGAGAATCTCTGGAACCCAGGCGGTGGAGATTGCAGTGAGCCGAGATCATGCCACTGTACTCCAGCCTGGGTGACATAGCGAGACTTCATCTCAAAAATAAATAATAAATAAAATAAAAGACACAAATAGATTAAAATCAAAAGGATAGAGAAATATATACATGCAAACAATAGAAGAGCTACAATGACTATACTATGCTCAGGAAAAAAAATAGATTTTAAGAAAAGAATATTATTACGGACAAAGAAGGATGCTTTATAATGATAAAATCATAAGTTTATCAGAAAGTTATAGCAAGTATAAACATTTACTCAATGTACAGCAGAGTCACAAAGCACATGAAGTAATACTAACAGAATTAAAGGGACAAAGAGACAATTTAACCATAAACATTTCAATATTCCATTCTCAGTAATGGATAGGACGACTAGACAGAAATTTAGCAAGGGTCTCGGAGACTTAAGCAACACTATTCGCCAACCTGATTTAACAGACATGTGAAGAAAACTCAACATATTAAAAACTGACTAAACAATTTTCTGAGCACACATGGGAGACTCTCCAGTATCGGTTATATACTGGACCACAAAACAAGTCTTTATACATTTTAAAAGTTTGAAATAATACAAAACATACTGTCTGGCATATATGGAATTAGAAATCAACAATGGAAGGGATCAAAATCATGATTAGTCTTGAACCCTATATATATTTGGATTTTTTCCTATACACATACCTATGATAAAGTTTAATTGATACTTAGGCACAGTAAGAGATTAACAAAAATAATTTATAATAAAATAGAACAATTGTAAGAGCATACTATAATAAAATTTATGTGAATGTGATTTATCTCTCTCTTCCTCTCTCTCTCTCTCTCTGAAAATCATATTTCAGACCAACAACTGTGGAAAGCATAACCATAGATGGGGGAACTACTATTCCATATAATCCAGCAATTCCACTATCAAATATATATTCAAAGGAAATTAAATCAGTAAGTTGAAGAGATATCTGCACTGCTCTCTTCATTACAGCACTATTTACAATAGCCAAGGTGTAGAAACAACATTAGTGTCCATCAAGGGATGAATGAGTTTTTAAAAATGTAGTATACAGACACAATGTAATACTATTTATCCCTAAAAAAGAAGAGAAGCCTGTCATTTGGAGCAACATAAATTAACCTGGAGGAATTTATGCCATGTGAAATAAGGCAAAGAGTCAAACCTATACAAGTAGAGAATAGAACGGTGATTTTCAGGGGTCAGTAGTGGGTACAGGAATATTAGGGAGGTGTTGATTAAGGAATAATGAATTGACATTAGATAGGAGGAATAAGTCCAAGTGATCTATTATAAAACATACTACATATAGTTAATAAGATTGGATTGTACATTTGAAAATTGATAAGACATTAAATTTTAAATATTCTCCTCTTAAAATAGTGATAAATATGTGAGGTAATGCATACGTAAATTAGCCATCTCACAATGTATACATATTTAATAACATCATATTATACAGAATAAAAATATATCATTTCTATTGGCCAATTAAAAAATAAATAAAAGAAATCTGAAAAGGGGCAAACTAACACAAAATAAGCAGAAGTAGTAACAAAAACTAGAACAAAAACTAATAAAGTAGAAAACAGAAAATATAAAGAGAAAACAGTGAATGCAAATATAGTTCTTTGAAATTATTTTTTAAAAACAGGTAAATCTTTAGCTAAACTGACTCTGTAGGTAAAGAAACAAAACAAAAATTCAAAAATTACCAAAATCAGAAATGTAAAGAGAAGATAAACAAAAATTTAAAAGGCTAATAAAGGAACATTGTTAATTACTAGTTTCAGCCATTAATACAGTACAAATATTTAAATGTCAAAAATTAAAATTTGTATAATACAAATAATGTATATGTGAAGAATTATGTTTTGTTTTTTAGACATTTTATCTGTTTTGTTGATTGCGTGCACTTTGGGTTTTGCAATTTTTCTATGTTGGCCTCATGTATATGTATCTGTATTAATATATTATTTCTATTGGGCATAGTATCTTTATGGACATGCATATAAATATTCATAAATATTTTAAGGAAGTAAACTCTTGGCAATTTGTTGCAACATTTTTTCTCAGACTGATTATTATTGGCTTTATAAACACATTTGTGTTTTATTAGACACACATATTTTCCGGATTTACTTGCATTCCATTTTACCAATCTTTTTGTTTAAAATATCTGTATTTTATGTCAAGTACCAAAGACTTTCCTAGGTCACACTTGAAAGTATACATTATCTTTTTTTCTTAACATTAATATGTTTGTATTTAACACATTACATTTTTACTAGATTTGGAATTTACAGACATATTAATATTTTCAAGATTTACTGCTTTGCTTTTGGTTTTTTTTTTTTTTTTTTTTTTTTTTTTTTTTGAGACGGAGTCTTGCTTTGTCGCCCAGGCTGGAGTGCAGTGGCCGGATCTCAGCTCACTGCAAGCTCTGCCTCCTGGGTTTACGTCATTCTCCTGCCTCAGCCTCCTGAGTAGCTGGGACTACAGGCGCCCACCACCACGCCCGGCTAGTTTTTTGTATTTTTAGTAGAGACGGGGTGGTCTCGATCTCCTGAACTCGTGATCCGCCCGTCTCGGCCTCCCACAGTGCTGGGATTACAGGCTTGAGCCACCGCGCCCGGCCGCTTTTGGTTTTCATTCCTTGCTTGTCTCTCTCCTCTGTCCCCCTGCTTTTTTTATTCCTAGTGTAATTTATTGACTGACTCTGGTCAATTCACTTTTCCGCCTATTCTAGTATAGTACTTAAATTAGTTAAATCATTAAATTTACCTGGGTGGGCAAATACAGTACATCTAAAATGTGGATTTATAATGTTCAGACATATTGAACAAAAATACATAGACTGATTCCCTCCTTAGATATTTTCTCAATTTATTCTTTGATCAAAATTATGTTCTGCATCTAAGATGTTTCTCAATTCCCTAGGTTTTTCATAAAAAATTTACATATATGTATATAGATATGTACATATGCAGATTGATATATTTTCACATAAGAAATCATCTTTCTTGGGGGCGGAGCAAGATGGCCGAATAGGAACAGCTCCAGTCTCCAACTCCCAGCGCGAGTGACACAGAAGACCGGTGATTTCTGCATTTTCAACTGAGGTACTGGGTTCATCTCACTGGGGAGTGCCGGATGATCAGTGCTGGTCAGCTGCTGCGGCCCGACCAGCGAGAGCTGAAGCAGGGCGAGGCATCGCCTCACCTGGGAAGCCCAAGGGGGAAGGGAATCCCTTTTCCTAGCCAGGGGAACTGAGACACACAACACCTGGAAAATCAGGTAACTCCCACCCCAATACTGCGCTTTAAGCAAACAGGCACACCAGGAGATTATATCCCACACCTGGCCAGGAGGGTCCCACGCCCACGGAGCCTCCCTCATTGCTACCACAGCAGTCTGCGATCTCGCGGCAAGGCAGCAACGAGGCTGGGAGAGGGGCGCCTGCCATTGCTGAGGCTTAAGTAGGTAAACAAATCCGCTGGGAAGCTCGAACTGGGTGGGGCTCACAGCAGCTCAAGGAAACCTGCTGTCTCTGTAGACTCCACCTCTGGGGACAGGGCACAGTAAACAACAACAAAAGCAGCAGAAACCTCTGCAGACGCAAACGACTGTGTCTGACAACTTTGAAGAGAGCAGTGGATCTCCCAACACGGAGGTTGAGATCTGAGAACGGACAGACTGCCTGCTCAAGTGGGTCCCTGACCCCTGAGTAGCCTAACTGGGAGACATCCCCCACTAGGGGCAGTCTGACACCCCACACCTCACAGGGTGGAGTACACCCCTGAGAGGAAGCCTCCAAAGCAAGAATCAGACAGGTACACTCGCTGTTCAGCAATATTCTATCTTCTGCAGCCTCTGCTGCTGACACCCAGGCAAACAGGGTCTGGAGTGGACCTCAAGCAATCTCCAACAGACCTACAGCTGAGGGTCCTGACTGTTAGAAGGAAAACTATCAAACAGGAAGGACACCTACACCAAAACCCCATCAGTACATCACCATCATCAAAGACCAGAGGCAGATAAAACCACAAAGATGGGGAAAAGGCAGGGCAGAAAAGCTGGAAATTCAAAAAATAAGAGCGCATCTCCCCCGGCAAAGGAGCGCAGCTCATCGCCAGCAATGGATCAAAGCTGGACGGAGAATGACTTTGATGAGATGAGAGAAGAAGGCTTCAGTCCATCAAATTTCTCAGAGCTAAAGGAGGAATTACATACCCAGCGTAAAGAAACTAAAAATCTTGAAAAAAAAGTGGAAGAATTGATGGCTAGAGGAATTAATGCAGAGAAGGTCATAAACGAAATGAAAGAGATGAAAACCATGACATGAGAAATACGTGACAAATGCACAAGCTTCAGTAACCAACTCGATCAACTGGAAGAAAGAGTATCTGCGATTGAGGATCAAATGAATGAAATGAAGCGAGAAGAGAAACCAAAAGAAAAAAGAAGAAAAAGAAATGAACAAAGCCTGCAAGAAGTATGGGATTATGTAAAAAGACGAAATCTACGTCTGATTGGGGTGCCTGAAAGTGAGGGGGAAAATGGAACCAAGTTGGAAAACACTCTTCAGGATATCATCCAGGAGAACTTCCCCAACCTAGTAGGGCAGGCCAACATTCAAATCCAGGAAATACAGAGAACGCCACAAAGATACTCCTCGAGAAGAGCAACTCCAAGACACATAATTGCCAGATTCACCAAAGTTGAAATGAAGGAAAAAATCTTAAGGGCAGCCAGAGAGAAAGGTCGGGTTACCCACAAAGGGAAGCCCATCAGACTAACAGCAGATCTCTCGGCAGAAACTCTCCAAGCCAGAAGAGAGTGGGGGCCAATATTCAACATTCTTAAAGAAAAGAATTTTAAACCCAGAATTTCATATCCATCAAACTAAGTTTCATAAGTGGAGAAATGAAATCCTTTACAGATAAGCAAATGCTTAGAGATTTTGTCACCACTAGGCCTGCCTTACAAGAGACCCTGAAGGAAGCACTCAACATGGAAAGGAACAACCGGTACCAGCCATTGCAAAAACATGCCAAAATGTAAAGACCATCGAGGCTAGGAAGAAACTGCATCAACTAATGAGCAAAATAACCAGTTAATATCATAATGGCAGGATCAAGTTCACACATAACAATCTTAACCTTAAATGTAAATGGACTAAATGCTCCAATTAAAAGACACAGACTGCCAAACTGGATAAAGAGTCAAGACCCATCAGTCTGCTGTATTCAGGAGACCCATCTCACACACAGAGACATACATAGGCTCAAAATAAAGGGATGGAGGAAGATTTACCAAGCAAATGGAGAACAAAAAAAAGCGGGGGTTGCAATACTAGTCTCTGATAAAACAGACTTTAAACCATCAAAGATCAAAAGAGACAAAGAAGGCCATTACATAATGGTAAAGGGATCAATTCAACAGGAAGAGCTAACTATCCTAAATATATACGCACCCAATACAGGAGCACCCAGATTCATAAAGCAAGTCCTTAGAGACTTACAAAGAGACTTAGACTCCCATACAATAATAATGGGAGACTTCAACACTCCACTGTCAACATTAGACAGATCAACGAGACAGAAAGTTAACAAGGATATCCAGGAATTGAACTCATCTCTGCAGCAAGCAGACCTAATAGACATCTATAGAACTCTCCAACCCAAATCAACAGAATATTCATTCTTCTCAGCACCACATCGTACTTACTCCAAAATTGACCACGTAATTGGAAGTAAAGCACTCCTCAGCAAATGTACAAGAACAGAAATTATAACAAACTGTCTCTCAGACCACAGTGCAATCAAACTAGAACTCAGGACTAAGAAACTCAATCAAAACCGCTCAACTACATGGAAACTGAACAACCTGCTCCTGAATGACTACTGGGTACATAACGAAATGAAGGCAGAAATAAAGATGTTCTTTGAAACCAATGAGAACAAAGATACAACATACCAGAATCTCTGGGACACATTTAAAGCAGTATGTAGAGGGAAATTTATAGCACTAAATGCCCACAAGAGAAAGCAAGAAAGATCTAAAATTGACACTCTAACATCGCAATTAAAAGAACTAGAGAAGTAAGAGCAAACACATTCGAAAGCTAGCAGAAGGCAAGAAATAACTAAGATCAGAGCAGAACTGAAGGAGATAGAGACACAAAAAAGCCTCCAAAAAATCAATGAATCCAGGAGTTGGTTTTTTGAAAAGATCAACAAAATTGACAGACCACTAGCAAGACTAATAAAGAAGAAAAGAGAGAAGAATCAAATCGACCAATTAAAAATGATAAAGGGGATATCGCCACCGACCCCACAGAAATGCAAACTACCATCAGAGAATACTATAAACACCTCTACGCAAATAAACTGGAAAATCTAGAAGAAATGGATAATTTCCTGGACACTTACACTCTTCCAAGACTAAACCAGGAAGAAGTTGAATCCCTGAATAGACCAATAGCAGGCTCTGAAATTGAGGCAATAATTAATAGCCTACCAACCAAAAAAAGTCCAGGACCAGATGGATTCACAGCTGAATTCTACCAGAGGTACAAGGAGGAGTTGGTACCATTCCTTCTGAAACTATTCCAATCAATAGAAAAAGAGGGAATCCTCCCTAACTCATTTTATGAGGCCAACATCATCCTGATACCAAAGCCTGGCAGAGACACAACTAAAAAAGAGAATTGATGAACATCGATGCAAAAATCCTCAATAAAATACTGGCAAACCGGATTCAGCAACACATCAAAAAGCTTATCCACCATGATCAAGTGGGCTTCATCCCTGGGATGCAAGGCTGGTTCAACATTTGCAAATCAATAAACATAATCCAGCATATAAACAGAACCAAAGACAAGAACCACATGATTATCTCAATAGATGCAGAAAAGGCTTTTGACAAAATTCAACAGCCCTTCATGCTAAAAACGCTCAATAAATTCGGTATTGATGGAATGTACCTCAAAATCATAAGAGCTATTTATGACAAACCCACAGCCAATATCATACTGAATGGGCAAAAACTGGAAAAATTCCCTTTGAAAACTGGCACAAGACAGGGATGCCCTCTCTCACCACTCCTATTCAACATAGTGTTGGAAGTTCTGGCTAGGGCAATTAGGCAAGAGAAAGAAATCAAGGGTATTCAGTTAGGAAAAGAAGAAGTCAAATTGTTGCTGTTTGCAGATGACATGATTGTATATTTAGAAAACCCCATTGTCTCAGCCGAAAATCTCCTTAAGCTAATAAGCAACTTCAGCAAAGTCTCAGGATACAAAATTAATGTGCAAAAATCACAAGCATTCTTATACACCAGTAACAGACAAACAGAGAGCCAAATCAGGAATGAACTTCCATTCACAATTGCTTCAAAGAGAATCAAATACCTAGGAATCCAACTTACAAGGGATGTAAAGGACCTCTTCAAGGAGAACTACAAACCACTGCTCAGTGAAATAAAAGAGGACACAAACAAATGGAAGAACATACCATGCTCATGGATAGGAAGAATCAATATCGTGAAAATGGCCATACTGCCCAAGGTTATTTATAGATTCAATGCCATCCCCATCAAGCTACCAATGAGTTTCTTCACAGAATTGGAAAAAACTGCTTTAAAGTTCATATGGAACCAAAAAAGAGCCCGCATCTCCAAGACAATCCTAAGTCAAAAGAACAAAGCTGGAGGCAGCACGCTACCTGACTTCAAACTATATTACAAGGCTACAGTAACCAAAACAGCACGGTACTGGTACCAAAACAGAGATATAGACCAATGGAACAGAACAGAGTCCTCAGAAATAATACCACACATCTACAGCCATCTGATCTTTGACAAACCTGAGAGAAACAAGAAATGGGGAAAGGATTCCCTATTTAATAAATGGTGCTGGGAAAATTGGCTAGCCATAAGTAGAAAGCTGAAACTGAATCCTTTCCTTACTCCTTATACGAAAATTAATTCAAGATGGATTAGAGACTTAAATGTTAGACCTAATACCATAAAAACCCTAGAGGAAAACCTAGGTAGTACCATTCAGGACATAGGCATGGGCAAAGACTTCATGTCTAAAACACCAAAAGCAACAGCAGCAAAAGCCAAAATTGACAAATGGGATCTAATTAAACTAAAGAGCTTCTGCACAGCAAAAGAAACTACCATCAGAGTGAACAGGCAACCTACAGAATGGGAGAAAATTTTTGCAATCTACTCATCTGACAAAGGGCTAATATCCAGAACCTACAAAGAACTCAAACACATTTACAAGAAAAAAACAAACAACCCCATCAAAAGGTGGGCAAAGGATATGAACAGACATTTCTCAAAAGAAGACATTCATACAGCCAACAGACACATGAAAAAATGCTCATCATCACTGGCCATCAGAGAAATGCAAATCAAAACCACAATGAGATACCATCTCACACCAGTTAGAATGGCGATCATTAAAAAGTCAGGAAACAACAGGTGCTGGAGAGGATGTGGAGAAATAGGAACGCTTTTACACTCTTGGTGGGATTGTAAACTAGTTCAACCATTATGGAAAACAGTATGGCGATTCCTCAAGGATCTAGAACTAGATGTACCATATGACCCAGCCATCCCATTACTGGGTATATACCCAAAGGATTATAAATCATGCTGCTATAAAGACACATGCACACGTATGTTTATTGCAGCACTATTCACAATAGCAAAGACTTGGAATCAACCCAAATGTCCATCAGTGACAGATTGGATTAAGAAAATGTGGCACATATACACCATGGAATACTATGCAGCCATCAAAAAGGATGAGTTTGTGTCCTTTGTAGGGACATGGATGCAGCTGGAAACCATCATTCTTAGCAAACTATCACAAGAACAGAAAACCAAACACCGCATGTTCTCACTCATAGGTGGGAACTGAACAATGAGATCACTTGGACTCAGTAAGGGGAACATCACACACCGGGGCGTATCATGGGGAGGGGGAAGGGGGGAGGGATTGCATTGGGAGTTATACCTGATGTAAATGACGAGTTGATGGGTGCAGCACACCAACATGGCACAAGTATACATATGTAACAAACCTGCACGTTATGCACATGTACCCTACAACTTAAAGTATAATAATAATAAATTAAAAAAAAATAATAATAAAGTCTGTTTTGTCAGAAAAAAAAAAAAAGAAATCATCTTTCTTATTTTTAAGACCAATTCATGCATAATTAAAATTTACCATTAGGAAAATTATTATAAATTTACTAATCAAACATAATTAAAGTCATTATGAATGTTAGGAGTATCCTATGCCATGTAACGAGAAACAATTTTGGTTTTCCTTTCCATTTGGTGACTAATGTTAATAATTCATTTATTTTTAATTTGTACAGCTTTTCCCATTTGGCTCTGACATTTTTAGTTACTAATTAGGAATTAATGTAAGGTGCGTGGGGAATTAATAAGGACTTTCATAATGCTGATGAATACATATTTGCTAGGGAATTAGTTAATATTATTCTAGCCACAGTGTGAATACAATCTGTGTAATCCACAGATTTCCATCATGTGGACACAGTCCTGATATTTGTTTCCATTTTTTCTTTAAAACTCAGTGAATTAGTGTTATCAAAGATAATTTATTTTCAAGTTAAACATAATACCACACTTCAGAAATTAAATAGATGAGTGAGCATCACTGTTCAGGTATTTCTTAAGATGGCAATTTTTAAATTTTTTGTGGGTACACAGTAGGTGTATATATTTTGGGGGTACATGAGATGTTTTGATACAGTCATGAAATATGAAATAAGAACATCATGGAGAATGGGTTATCCATCCCCTTAAGCATTTATCCTTTGATTGCAGATGGCAATATTTTAAAGAATTGAATCAATATTTTTTAGGGTGCAGTATATTTTTCAAAATAGCATTTTATGACTAATATGGTCTGCACAAACATCAACTTATCACCTTTAAATATATGGCCTCTAATTAGCTATCTTTTTAGCATAAATGTGATTTTCTTCTATTTTAATACAAATTGATTTTTTTTAAACAGAACCTTATGTTACTACTTTATTTTCAAATTAAGAAATACAAAAATTGTTCATGTTTTAATACAATTTCTGAATACTTATGAGTAATTTAATTTGATAGTGATTTAATAAAGTTTGAAACAAACCATTTCATATTTGCACTTTATACATTTATGAATTCTTACTAATTTAAAATACAGTGTTGTTTTATTGCTCTTAAAAAGTTTTAGATCACTGAAGATCATCTACATAAAAAGAAATGTATGTTTATTAAATTACATTTTATTGTCCTACTTGACTTGTACACAGAAAATGAAACATGAGAGTATGTTTCAGTATAAGATTTGGATTCGTCATGATGGTGATTGGTATGCTTCAACAAACAAAATCTAACTCCCATAGGGAAGTAGGGCAACCATACTTCAAGAATTAATCATTTTAATTATAATATTATTTTAGCAATGTTTGTTTACTTGAAAAAATGGATAATTATCATATGTTTGGAGATATTAATGCATATTCAGGGATTTGTGTTTTATATCAGTTTACATATATAAATCAATATATTAGAATATCTCTATTTGAGTGCCTATGTGTGTGTGCTGCGTGCAAACTTATATTTACATTAGCCAGCTACAGTCATCTGGGAAGCCACTCAGAAGACATATTAAATATTCCTTAATAAATAAATATGAGAAAACCCTTTGAGAGGATCTTTATATTCCTTCAAACTTCTTGAAAGAAAGAAAGAATCCACTGAAAATTGTGCCAATTAGAATAATAATTAAAGTGACTGGAACTTCTCTTTTTCTTACTTTCATTTAGAATGATACAAACTATTATTAAAAGTAGCCATTTTATTCAGTACCATATGATCTTGTACATAAGATATGTTGCTATGCACAGTGACTCCCATGCTATACTATAAAGTATTAACATCACTACACTTTGAAAAATATATAAGATTTCTTTTTTTAAAAAAAGAAGCAAATGTAATAGGTACAGTGAAACAACACTGATAATCTCAGTACAAATGTCATTGGCCAAGAAAATGCAGAGTAAATGATATGTCAACAAATCTACTGAAAATGATTTTCTTTTAAGAAAATCCAGAGACTTTACTCAGATAAATAGTTACAAGCTAGGGAGAAGCAGCCTCTATACAAGACAAAGATGCATCCTGAGAAAACAAAGAGACTGGTTACAAGAGAGGGGTTACCTTTTACAGAGAAACGTTCCACCCTGGTTTTCACTCTGGTTCACTTATGTAAATACAGGATGCAACCTGCTTAATTATCATTGGTTAAAACTTTCTGAGTTATGATTGGTCAAAACTTGCTGATTTCTGAGTGGTTGATTCAGGTCAAAGTCTATTGGCTAATTCAGGGACATAAACAGAAAAGGACAGTTATAAAAATCCCCAAGTGAACCAAGTGGCGGGGGGTTTCCAGAAATGCAGAATAGTGTGTGACCTCTAGTCAACAAATGATTGCTCTGTTCATTTAGGCTCAGTTAATCACTTAGGATCTATCTTGAAAAAATTGCTCTTTGAGGGTTCACAGGGACAACAATTAAATCTAGAAAGAAATTTAAATTGGCTACGTATGTAGAATGATCATGCTTCATAGTGTTAATCTTTTCTCTTTTTTTGTCTAGGCATAATTATTTGAAGAGTCTCTTTTACTTTCAAAAATGTGCTAGTTTGAAAGACATGTTCTGTGATTCTCGTAAATACTCTGTGAACCCAAAATATCTGAGACTGGTCTCAGTCAATTTATAAAGTTTAGTTTGCCAAGGTTAATGATGTGCCCGTGATACATCCTCAGAAGGTCCTGATGGCATGTGCTGAAGGTGGTCAGGGTACAACTTGCTTTTATACAGTTTAGGGTGACATGAGACATCAATCTATATGTATAAAAAGTGTATTGGTTTGGTCTGGTAGGGCAGGACAAATCAAACTGGGGGCTTCCAGTTAGAAGTATATAAAAGACAAAAGGTTGCATTCTTTTGAGTTATTGATCAGCCTTCCACTGAATACACAATTTCGTGTGACTCAGGGAGTCTGCATTTTTACATAAACCATAGGACAGAGGAAGGAATCAGCTACGCATTTGTCTCAGGTGAGCCTCAGAGGGATGAATTTGAGTTCCGTCTGTCCTTTGTCCACAAAGAATTTCCTTGTCGGTGAATTGTGAGGGACGTATGTAGCTTACCTTTGTAGCTATCTTTTTAGGAATAAAATAGGAGCCAGGTTTGCCTGACATAGCTGGCAGCTTGACTTTTCCTTGGCTTAGTGATTTGAGGGTCAAAGGTTTATTTTCCTTTCACAGCTGTTATCACCAATTTCTAGATAACAAAATGAATAGTAGTTAGCCTCATAATGTACTATGTCTACTGTTCTAATATTCAGACACTTATTTCAGATATTAAGTTTTTCTGTATTTAGAGAGTCATTTTCATTCTACAGTTATAATTTTTTTCTTCTTACTTGAAGGATCTATATTAAAGGAGATTATAATAGGAGAGACAAAAGTTGGATAAAACAGTCAGTGAAAATGACCTATGACCTCTGGTTAAAATGAATGTTGGAATTTTTTAAAAAATCATTTTGATAAACTTTTAATTCACCTTTATATTTAGTAAAATTGAGGAGTCCACAAGTGGTTACAAAGCTTTCCAAAGAATGTTTAAGGAAGGACTAGAAATTATATTGTATTATGTGAAGTAAAGTTTTTTTTTTGGTTTGTTTTTTTTTTTTTTTTTTTTTGAGATGGAGTGTCGCTCTGTCGCCCAGGCTGGAGTGCAGTGGCGCGATCTCAGCTCACTGCAAGCTCTGCCTCCCGGGTTCACGCCATTCTCCTGCCTCAGCCTCTCGAGTAGCTGGGACGACAGGCACCCGCCACCACGCTGGGGTAATTTTTTGTATTTTAGTAGAGATGGGGTTTCACAGTGTTAGCCAGGATGGTCTCCAGCTCCTGGTCTCGTGATCCATCCGCCTCGGCCTCCCAAAGTGCTGGGATTACAGGCGTGAGCCACCGCGCCCTGCCTATGTGAAGTAAATTTAACATTGTTAGGGAAAAGAAAAAAAATCTGGGGCATGCATCTCTCTTCAGGGACTTAGTAGAAAACATTATCTTATTAGAAATGTGGTTGATAAAATAACATACAGGTGGAAAAATAAAGTTAGACGGTATTAAAATTAAATACGATAGAGTAAAATGATTTGAACGTATCTATAGCCTTCTGAGAAAAAAAGAATTAATACAATTAGGTGTAAAGATTGCCTCCAAACAGAAGGAGAGAGCCTTCCTATTGTGACATGGAGAAAAGGATGAGAGAATAGACATAGTTATATAAATTGTGTAATTGCAATGCAGTGGGTTTTAGGAAATTTACGTAGGTAATGTTTTCTATTTTGTCTAGAAAATGAGAAGCCCGGCATTCTGTTTTTATGAAAGGACGTAAGTTTAATAAGATAGTGGCAAAAATAGGAATAATTGTTCAAGAGTACAAAAGGAAACTGGCAGTTGAGAACAAGTAAACCAATTTATGGGTGGATTGAAAGAAACTTTTATGTTGGTTTTAGATAACTACAGTAAATGTTAACATGCTTTCAGATTGGCTACATAGAGTTGATTATTTTCCTAAAAGCAGAAATTATTTTTCTTGATTAGTCAATAAAACCTCATGCTCCTGAAGTAATATGTGAATAGATTTTATATCACTCTGTGTTATATGGCAATAGTTAAAAAGTTGTAAAAACATGAATACAATTTTAAAATTATTTTTATCTTTTTGTTATGTTGGAATGGTCCTCTATAATACTTGTACATTTTTAATATAGGTATTAATTGTTTTGCATTCAGATCTGAGAAAAAATAGTTATTAAAAAATTGTCTACTGTTAGAATATAATATATTAAATCCAATTTAAGCTGCATCTGCCTTTAAACATAGCATCTTTATTTGAAAGCGTTTTCTTTACTGCTGTCATTTTGTATTAGGAGGGGAGGTGCATTAATTTAAGAGCAAATCCTTTTGTTCTGTCCATTTCATGCTCCACATCCAAAATCTCAACCTGTGGATTACAGCGATTTTCCCCTCCCTGAGAATGTTTTCTTATAACACAGAAAAGGAAATGAAAATGAAATTCAAAATGTCTAGCTGTTTAAAAACCAAAAAGAAACAGTTTGCTTCAGCTCAAAATATATGTGTTGTCCTTGAGTGAGGATTAGGACAATTAATTTTGGTTGTTTCCCTTACCTGAAAAATCAGTCAAGCAGTGATGATATCATCAGATACATCAAAGTTTTTAAAGAAAACACAGTAAGCAAGACTTAATTACTGCACTCACACACAGAGGGTGCACTCCTGGAGCCTAAACTATAAGGCAGATTAATTTTCTTTCCCTGTAGCAATTGCTATAGCAACAAAATTAAATTGTATGTGAGGACAAAATCTACAGACTTTTAAGGCAAACAGTTGATACATTGCACTTGCAATTTTTAGCATGAAAGGACAGCCACCCAAAATGTTGAATGATTAGTTCCACAAAAGGTCTAGTTTAATGTACACAGAATAGATCTCTGATTGTTTTAAAAGTGGATGATCTTGGAAATATCTTTGATAATGTGCATCATGCAAGTCATTGCTGGGGATAGTATTTCTTCTATATAACTGAGTATAATAAAATCTTCTCTCCAGAGTCAATGAGATTTTGTAGACAGGACTTTTTAAGTAAGGAATTCTCTTATAAAAAGTTTATTGTAGCAAAATAGAGTAATTCAACTTTTATTTTATGATAATTTTGGCTTTTTTAATTTTTAGGTATGCAATATATAAAATTAATTGAAGCAAGAATGTCTGTTATATGATTCATTTTATGTGATGCAGTTATACGTATAAATAATAGTCTATTGTAATATGACACAATAGAAATTCTCTAGCATATTTGTAGAGAAGAAAAATTAGTATTATTGCCATTTTATGTAATATAATATTTCTAATTTCTTTTACTTTTATACATAATTGTGGTTAAAATGTTAAATATATAATTTTTATATTGATACTTTTTAGGAGAAAAAAATCCAACTTTGTAGTAATAAGCAGTCTTGGTGAGTGTCTGTGCTTTTGAGTCAAAACTGATGGACTTTGGAAACCAACTATGTTTGAATAATATAGCTTCTCTTAATGAAAGCTCTTTTTGCTGACAATAAGCATCTGCATCTATAAAAAAGTTATTATTAAATATAAATAAATAAGAATTTTACATGCAATATTTTATTAGATAATTGATAAAATTTTCAAATAATTGCATGTAATTTATTATAGGTAGCCAGATATGACTTTCAAACATTTATAAAATATTTCTTTCATCCTTCTTATAGACTTCAAATTTTCTTTCTTTGAGATAACCTTCATATTGTACAGCACTTACATAGTCTGAATTAAATTCATCCCATTTCAGATCTAAGGGGGGCCCTCATTAGCCTATGATCATAAATGTTAATCCACAATCCTCATCACCCAGGCAGTCCACGGTTTGTTCCTGAACAGAGCAACTGGATCAGATAAGAATGCCTGTACCTATTTGATACCATTTCAGCAAATACCAGGACTTCTGGTATTCATTATTTTTAAAAATTACTGATTGGATACAATTATTGTCCTTCATATCCTGACCCCTGTTTTCATGGATGAGCAAAGTAGTAATGCCACTGTCTTGGTAATATCTTTTAATAAGTATGGGCTCTCTGCTGAATAAAGCTGCCATATTTAGAAAGTTCAGATAGAATATAGTAACAGCCTGGAAAATGAAAACATTGAATCATTCAGAACATTTCAGAAGCCTGGAAACTTTTTAAGCTTGTCAAATATCTTAATTCTAAGTGTTTTAACATGTGCCATTAAATTCTACTTATTTAATGTCATTTGAGTTAGGTTTTGTGTTATTTAAAATGTATACTCCTCACTAATATATGACTCTTCTTAACTATTGATTAAATTCTCCAATTTAAAATTTTAAAAATCCCTTAGACTATTTGTATACCATATGTCATCATGACATGCTGTATACAAACAAACCAAGAATACATATAATTGAACACTTGACTAACATTATTTCAAAATGACTACCTTCTAAGAATATTTTTAGATTATAATGCAGTTAGATTATTTTATTTAAATAAACTGCAGGCACAAAACATTTTACTCATTGCAAATTGGTATGGCCACTCAGCAATTCTATTATTGGCAAGAGTATTAACACAATTAAATGTATGCTTTAATTTATGGATACAATGAGCTTGTCAACGAAATTACATTAAGTAAATGCCAAACTGTACCCCCATCCAATTTGCCATTCTCAGAGAAGCACGCTATTAATAATCTGAACAAAAAGAGCCAGATATTTTAAGACGGACATATGAATTGTTATTAATACTAGAGCTTATTATATGCAGGTAGTTTTAGGCACTGTGACCACCTATGAGTAAAACAGACATTAGTTCTTGTCTTATTGGAACTCACTAGCCACTAATAATTCAGATATTTAAAACCAGCAACATTGCATGTAATTATGTAATGTCATAGTGCTTTAAAGGAAAGACTGGTAACATAAAGAACATAATTAGTTGCTTCTCTGGAAGATGGGAATCAAGGCTTTTTCCTGAAGATATTATCTAGGCAACAATCTGTGTGATAAATAGTCATTAGAGTCATGGGGTAGGTGTGGAGGAGTATAATGGGCAGAGATCAACATGGTGGGGACACTTGGGTTAATAAAGAGAGAGTAAGAGCTTCCCTTAATCAGGAAAATGAAAGAAGGTAATTAAAGAGAGAGTGTAGTAAGTAGTTACCAAGAGAGTTGCGCAAAATGAGACCTGAGAAGTGGGCAGGAGTCAGATCATATAAAGGCTCACAGCTTCCTTTGTTATTTTTGCATTTTCTTACAAATCCACTACAAATTTATTAAAAGACTTTAAGCAGTTAGGCGCTAAGAGCCAATTAAAAACATGAAGTCATTCATCAGCCTATTGGTTACTAAGTAGATTTAAAGAGATTAGCAGATAAAGAAAAAAAAAAAATCCCAAACCCAACCCAAACAAAAATCTGTTAAAACGCTTCTTACAAGGCATTAGTCAAGTGTCATAGCTTAAAATAAGTACTGGTGGTTGAACAGAAATTAAATGTCTCTCTCTCTCTGTCTGTGTGTGTGTGTGTGTGTGTGTGATGAAAACACAGCTAATGTGATGAGGTGATTGGTTCAATGTTAGATGAGAGAAAGATTTGAAGATGAAATTACTGTTTCTGCAATGTAACTTTGGGTAGTAGATAGTGTTCTTTTCTGAATGAGAGAAGAGAGGAGCAAGTTCATAAATGGGGAGTGTAGATTGAAAATTGGGAGTTCATATGTTCTATTTGAATGATTATGAGACACCTCAGTCCTGTAACACCCAGAGATATTAAACAGGTAATTTGCTATTCAGGTATGGAATTTAGAAACTGTGTATCGGAGGAATTTGGAGACAGACAGCCTTTATGTTACTTAAGTAATAAAATCATATTACTACTTAGTACACTATAGTTAATATTATTTTTCTAATTAACATACGGTAAAATTGACTTTATGATATAATTTTATAAATTTTTACATATGTGTAATTTCATTAAGCACCACCATAATCAAGATAGAGAAAGAACAGTTTACTCATCTGAAAGGTATTCTCTTGTTATCCTTTAGTAGCCACATACTTGCCCTATTCCTAATTCCTGACAGGCACTGATCTGCTATGTCATTATAGTTTTCTCTGTTTGAGAAAGTCATATAAATGTTACAACAATAAGTAACCTTTTGGAACTAGCTTCTTATACGTAGCCTTTAAGGTCCATCCAAGCTATTGTCTACATCAACAGAACCTGTCTTAGGGCAGGTGTCTTGGTGCATACCTTTTTTGACTCTATTATTTAATTGTATGAATTCACTCATCTGAGGGACACTTAAGTTGTTTCCAACTTTTCAATCTTGTAAACAGAACTTCTGAAAACATTTGTGTACAAGTTTTTCTGTAAACACAACTTTTCACTTCTCTAGGGTGAATCTAACAAGTAGAATTGCTGAGTCACACGATATGTGTATGTATAACTTTATTAAAAATTGACAAACCATTTTCCTGAGTGGCTGTAAATGTTGCCACTCAGTAAGCTCTGTGTGTAAGTTTCATTTCCTGTGCATCCTCATTAGCACTTGTTATTATCACAGTTCTTACTTTTAAGCCCTTCTAATAACTGTGTTGTAGAATCGCACTGTGAATTTACTTCCCTAGTGGAGAAATGCATTTCTTTACCTTCCACATATACACACACTTTCTTTGATTAAAGTCTGTTCACGTGCTTTTCCTCGACTCTTCCCAGCATTTTCCTATTGGATTGCTAGTTAGTTCTTCAGCATTTATTTTTGAGTTGTCCCAATTTTTGGCAAGTGCAAGTTCCTTTTCAGATATGTAACAGAAAAATACTTTTATCCACTCTAAAGCTTATCTCTTCATTCTTTTAATAGATTCTTCACATAAAAAGGTTTAAATTTTTGGTGAATTTTAATTTATATGGTTTTCATGATTTGCCTATTAGTGTCACGTTTATGAATTCTTTGCCTAACCTCTGATTATAAAAAATGTTTCCTATGATTTCTTCTAATATTTTTATAATTTTATGTTTTATCTTTGTAGCTATTATTTTTGTGGTTGATTTTTGTAAAAAGTATCAGAGTGCTATTAAGTTTCAAATGCATACACATAGATGTCCACTTGTTCCAACATCATGCTGTTATAAAGGTGACCACCTCGGTAGTCTTTTGTTTTCAAACCTTGGTCATAAATCAATTAGTCATCTTTGAGTGGCAGTCTCAGAAATCTTTGTTTTGTTCTATTGATCTATGTGTCTCTGCCTTCATCAATACCATGCTATCTTGTTTAGTGTAACATTATATTGCAATATAAATTCAAATAGTTCTAAATTCTTGTATTTTAAAACTACTTTGCTATTTTAGTATCTCTGCTTTTCTATTAAATAAATTAGAATCAGCTTGCCTGTACTTACAATGTAATCCTGCTTGGATTTTGGTTGATATTGTATTTAAGTCTGTAGACCAATTTGAGAGGACTGACCTCTTAACTGTGTTGAATGTTTGAATCAAATCAATAAGCTCAGACTCTCTACTAATTTATATCATTTGTTTATTTATTTTATTATTTTAAAAATGTACTTAAGTACGTTTAACATTAAAACTTTTTAAACTAAGCTGGCTGGCTCAAATGATATTTTTAGGCTGGGTTCTCATTGGTCACTGTTAGTATATAGGAATATGATGATATATTTACGTTAAACTGTTCAACTGGTTTTCTATAAGTTTAATGAACTTATTAGTTCCAGGAGTTTCTGTGTATATTTCTAGTGTTTTCTTTGTAGATAATATTTTCTATAGAGACAGTTTTTTTCTTCCATTCCAACTGTTACATGTTTTACTTATTTTTCTTTTTATTTTATACACCTGAAGTTTCAGTATATCAGTATAATATTGAGTAGTATTGATGTGAGGAATTGGTTCATTTAATCTAAGTCATCAAATAAATTTGCATAGAGTTGTCTGTAACATTCCTTCTATTCTATGTTTTTTAAGATGGGGTCTCACTATGTTGCCCAGGCTGAAGTGCAGTGGCTCTTCACAGGAACAATACCACTACGGATCATTATGAGAGTTTTGACTTGCGCTGCTTTCAATCTGAGCCTTCACTCCTTCTTAGGCAACCTGGTGGTATATTAATGTCAAATTTAGCACAGACATTAGATCAGCATGCAGCATTACAGGCCAGAATTCCTGGACTCAAGCAATTCTCCTCCTGCCTCAATCCCCCAAATAGTTGGGATTACAGGCATGCGTTGCCACTCCCGTTTCCTTATAATGCTTTTAATTCTTGTGATGTCTGTAGTGGCATCCCCACTATCATTCTTGATACTGGTTATGTGTATATTTCTTTTTCAGTCAGCTTTCCTAAGTTTATCTAATTTATCCATTAAATAAGCATTTAGTTTCATTCATTTTTCTCTATTGCTTTCTGTTTTCAATTTAATCATTGCCACATCTTGTTTGTCTTCCTCTTTTCTTTTTTTGGTATTTATTTAGATTGAATATAACATAACTCTTAGAAGACCTTCTATCTTTTCTTTTATAGTCACTTAATGGTATGTATTTTCCTCAAAATCATAGTTTAGCAACATTCTACAGTTTAATATGCTGAGTTTTTATTTTCATCCAATCCAAAATATTTTCTAATTTGCCTTAGAAATGTTCCTTTTTGAACAATTCAGAAGTGCGTTATATCATTCCAACTAATTAGCTTATTTTCGTCTTTCCTGAATGTCATTTATGAATAAGTTTGTGTCTCTCACCAAATATGGGGTGTTTTTAGCCCTTAATTTCTCAACCTTTCTTTTGCAACACATTTTTTTCTCCTTTCCTTCTTGGAGTTCAGTGACACTAAAGTTAGATATTTTGTTATTGCCCCACGGGTCTCTAATGCTCTAATTATTTTTCAATATATTCAATAAATATATATATGTATTTCTTTGTGTTGAGATCATTTTCCTCTGTATTTACTTCAAGAGTCTTCTCCGGTAATATATGGACATTTTTATAAATAGCTATGTTTAAGCTATTTATAAAATTCCAACATCAGTGTCATCTTGTCATTCATGTCTGCTGATTGTCTTTTGTGATATTTGTAAAGATTGGTTCTTGTTTTGGTATGCATTTTTGGTTTTACCACGTCCACTTAGAATACTGTGATATAAGATTCTGATCCTTGTTTAGTTTCTGTGGAAAATGTTAACTTTTTTGTTTTATCAGGCAGTCTACATGGTTAAATTTAGCTGGCACTTTCTTTCCAGGGTTTTCTGATGTTTGGTTTCGATGTTTAAGTTTCAAATACTTTGAAGCGCTATTCTGGCCTATTTCACATGTGCATCAGTCAGTAGCTACTTTGGGGACTGAGCACTGGTTTGTCTCTTAAGTACGTTTGTGCTTTTTTAGAAGTAGATTTACACATGCTCCGTTGGGAGTGAATCCAAGAGTTTATTCTCCCTAGGTCCTCTCTGTCTGTCATCTCCCTGATACTATTTAAATCCTTTTTTAGGTCCTTCAGCTAAAAAGGTGTGGCCCTATTCATCCTCTCCTCAATTAACACACAATTTTCTTTATCACACCTTCATCCTGGAGCAAACGGCAGGGAGACACAAAGAGGAAAACTTCAATAAGTTTTTATACTAATTTCAGGCAGTACAGCATTTTCAGCTGAGGAGGATTTTCCCTCTAACTCACAGTTTTCTGTTCTACACATTCTTATTGCCACTTTCACCATTGCCAGAAGAATCCTTTTCTCCAACCAAGAGCCTAAACCAGAGGTTACTTCTGGCACTCTCTCTGACTGCTGTGATGTCCAATTCCAAGGTTTTGGATTGCCTTGACATCATGTTCAGAAATACTGGTGAGGGTGGTTGGCTGGGGAGGAAACTCACTGCTATATAGTGATAGTGATATTTCTTTTTTTTTTTTTTTTTCTTTTTGAGACAGTTTTACTCTTATTGCCCAAGCTGGAGTGCAATGGCATGATCTCACCTCATTACAACCTCTGCCTCCTGGGTTCAAGCAATTCTCCTGCCTCAGCCTCCCGAGTAGCTGGGATTACAGGCAGGTGCCACCATGCCTGGCTAATTTTGTGTTCTTAGTAGGGACGGCATTTCTCCATGTTGGTCAGACTGGTCTCGAACTCCTGACCTCAGGTGATCCACCTGCCTTGGCCGCCCAAAGTGCTGGGATTACAGGTATGAGCCATGGTGCCCGGCCCATGATATTTCAAATTCTGATCTTTTCAAACAGCCTGCCACTCTGCTTTTCAGTCCTTACGTAGCTCCCCAACATGCTGTGTTTAGGATTTTTCTCTGCATTCAGTGGGAGAGAAGGGATGTACTGTGTTTACTTGATCTTAAAGGTTCCTTAACTTAGAACCTACCTAATTAGTATATTTTTACAGCATCACTAAGCATGCTAGTTTGATACGGGAGTCTCTGTGCCAGGGATTAAAACAAAACAGCCTTAATTGTAAATATGCCAACTCATGGACTTATTCTACATATTCTACATTATACAAAGCACTAAAGATAACTGAGTACTTGTTCGTGAGAGAATATAGATTTAATGGGGGTCTGAACAATGCAGCACCCAGGCTCACTCAGGTATGTCCTAGCATCATCAATTTGGAATTATTTGGAAATGAGTTTTTAATAGCAGCTATTTCTAATCCTGAATATATGCACTGCCTAAGGATTTATCCTGAACATAATTCTCCAAATAAATTTCAACCTTAACATCCTGAAGTTCAAGGAAAACATAGCCATCTGGGCGAGTGTATAGGCTAACAAAAATGCCCCTGTAATGCTCAATTTATGAAAAGCATAGTAGTAATGCAGAAATAAACGGCTTAGGAATCATTCTAAAATGTTTGAATAGCTAGAATTCTCCAATGTGGAAATTTCAACCTACAATACAACAGTATTAAAATACTATACTAATAATATATTTTAAAAAGAAATGATGAGGGCTATGTTTGTCATAATATAACCCCATCCCTAAGGCAGGAAGAGATACTAAACTTAACCGAGTATCTATAATTCCCATGAGTGGTTATTATCTTATGACAACTATGTACTCGATTCACTTTGCTTCTATAATAGATGTCTGTATTGTGATAGAAAATGTAGCATAATTTTCTAGAAGATAAAATCAGTTTGACAGCAGTCTCAGTTTGTTTCGCATGAAATAATCTAACATGTAAAATATTTTCTAGCCAACTAGGGTTCTGCTTTTAACTTTTGTCATTTATAAGTCAGCATCACTTTGGAGACATAAAAGCCTGCCACTGGGCTTAATTCATGGGACTCTGTGAACTATCAACCCATAGTCGACAAGACACTCACATTAATACTTTATGATATGTGTTATTTCACAAAATTGTATAGTACAATGTGAAGCTAAAATAAACAAAGCATCAATTAGTTATTTGTCTTTGGAGAATAAAATAGGTGTTTCATTCTAAAGGTCATACAATTTTGCCTTCATAGTAATATTCTGTAAAGTTTTTCATTATTTTTGGATTATGTGAGGATTCCTATTTCTAAATTCTAATTTATTTTATAAAGTTTGAGGGATGTGTATTTGGTTTAGGAAAACTGATAAGGTTTTAGGTATTTCAAACTGCCAGGGATGCAATATAGGGAATTACAGTCTTAAAATAATGTCAGAAACATTGGGGTAAGAAGGTCAAGGAATCCATAACCACTGTTCAAGTAATCAGGAAGTGCAGATATCACCAGGAGTCGCTGAGTAAGATGAGCTGCCTGCAGTCTCCAGCTGGGGGATTTGAAGAAGATGCCCATAAGCTACCAGCAAAACCTCACATCTGTCATCTGTCAAAGCCAATGTGCTTACTCACTACGGCTGCAGGGGCAAACCTGACTTCTATTTCACTTTCCAATTCTTTACACAAGTGTCTTTTAACGGCAGAATTTAAACTGGAAACTTTCAGGCAAAAGAGCTTTCCAGCTCCTGTAATATAGTGAAGTGCTTATAAGGGAGGAAATTGTCATGAGCACCAAGAGGCAATAACCTGCCACTCAGCATTTCTAAATACCCTTCCACTCATAATTAAATGTAAAAGAAGATTAGTAGTGCCTCAAATCTTTGCTTATTGTACTGGTTTCCTGGGGCTCCTGTAACATAGTATCACAAACTGGGTTGCTTAAACAACAGAAATTCATTGTTTCCTAGTTCTGGAGGCTAAAATTTCAAGATCGAGGCTCATCACACTTGTTTCCTTCTGAAAGCTATGAAGGAGAATTTGTTCCATGCCTCTCCCTATGGTCTCCATATAAATAAAGCTTTCATAAGTCAGCAGAAGGAAGGGTTATCAGACCACTTTCACAAAGGACACACATCTATGTCCAATGTAAGTGTCTTTTACAGTGAAACAAAATCATCTATGATGAAAGCCATCTACAGTAAGTCACTGCCACCTATATGACTGCTCCTCTGAGAAATGACTCCTTTTTGGACCTTTAGCATTGATCTCTGCTTTTGGATACTGGGATCAGTTCAGGCTTTGAGAAGAAAAATGTATTCAGTTGAATCTATACAAATATTTCCATTCCTAACAACATATTGACTTTGGTTTTGAGTTTACTGAGCATATGTTAGGTTACGGAGAAAGAGGCTAACTGACTTCCACAGAATAAGTCATCTTTCTCACCTGATTATCAATGGCCTCATCATTGTTGAGTGAACGCCCAGATGGGACACTGATCACTTACGTATTTGATTTACCAAGATGCAAGCTTATGCAACCCTCTAGTCTTGTTTTCTCTAAACCTCCAGTCATTTAGCCAAATTACTAGCCACTTCAAATGAAGCAATTCAAGCCACCTTCTTGAACAGTTCCTCTTTAGGAAAAATAGACATCAGATATACATTTTAGAATCTCCCTTTGGAAGATTTCAATTTCTCACTGCCTTTTACACCAATTATAGATCAAACACTTTCTAGTTTAGTGCAGCAGTTCACTTCTAGATGCTAATAGTTTAAGTGGATTCAAAAAAATCCCTGAAAATAGAGGTATCTCTTTTCTTTGGTATTTCTTTTGGTAATTTTATTGTTGTAATTGTCCTAGTGCTAAATTTTATGCTGCTAATATAATAAATTAAATGTTTTCTATACTATAATAAAATAAGTCTTTATATATTACATGCTGCCACAAATGTGACTGCTTCCCTGAGAAATGTATATAACATATTCATATTCATATATATATATCTTCTGTCAATTTCTTTAATTTTTAGATATAAAAGTAAATTTAATCTTAAGATTTTCTCCATTTCTTGAAAGTGTGTTTTTTTTTTTTTTTTTTTTTGAGACGGAGTCTTGCTCTGTCGCCCAGGCTGGAGTGCAGTGGGCGGGTCTCAGCTCACTGCAAGCTCCGCCTCCCGGGTTCACACCATTCTCCTGCTTCAGCCTCCCGAGTAGCTGGGACTACAGGCGCCCGCCACCTCCCCCGGCTAGTTTTTTGTATTTTTTAGTAGAGACGGGGTTTCACCGGGTTAGCCAGGATGGTCTCGATCTCCTGACCTCGTGATCCGCCCGTCTCGGCCTCCCAAAGTGCTGGGATTACAGGCTTGAGCCACCGCACCCGGCAAAAGTGTGTTTTTTTAAAAAAAACTTTTATTTTAGTTTCAGGGACACATGTGTAGTTTTGTTATATATGTAAATAGTATGTTGCAGGGATTTGGTGTACAAATTATTTCATAACTCAGGTAATAAAAAATCATCCATTGTCAATTAGATTTTGTCAATAAATTGGAACCCATTAGAAGATTTCTTCCTCATCTTTTTTTGCTTTAATAATATCTGAATGGAGAATTATTTGGACAACGTGTTCTGTTTATTCTTAGTCTTTTGTGTTTCAAACAACTCTTTACTCAGGCACATCCAAGTTTATAATTCCTATTTTCATTTCCCATACATCTAAGTGTCAGCCTATTTCCAAATCGTTCCTGAGTTTCCCAAATATTTGCATATATATGAAGAATGTTTAAAAAGATGCCCAAGTTCTCTTGAAGAATCACAAAAGCCTTCTTTCATAAATAGCTGTATGTAGGTTATAGTAGGCATTTCCTTTTATGTATAGACATTTGAATATGTTGAATAAAGTTTTTATAAGCCACTACATTCCCAGAAGTCCCAGTCCTATGGGTATCAATTAAATTGTATTGAAATTTGGGATATTCACATTGTGTATTGAATTGCATGTAGAAAGTAGACACAGCAACACTAAAAAGAAAATATGATGAGTAAAAAGCACAAAATTAGATGTAGCAACAAATGCAAATATATCATTAATCCAGAAAAATGGATAGAGATGAATATGTTAGGTTAAATGAAGAGGGTGTAATCTTGCATTAGATAAAATATTATTTATATCTGTTTACAAGAAACAAATTCAAAACTTGAAGAAAGTTTATGGGATGGAATAACTTTGACAAATACTTAACTATTGGTATACACAAATTTTTTTTTTTAAATTTATTTTATTATTATTATACTTCAAGTTGTAGGGTACATGTGCATAACGTGCAGGTTTGTTACATATGTATACTTGTGCCATGTTGGTGTGCTGCACCCATCAACTCTTCAAGGAGAACTACAAACCACTGCTCAGTGAAATAAAAGAGGACACAAACAAATGGAAGAACATACCATGTTCATGGATAGGAAGAATCAATATCGTGAAAATGGCCATACTGCCCAAGGTTATTTATAGATTCAATGCCATCCCCATCAAGCTACCAATGAGTTTCTTCACAGAATTGGAAAAAACTGCTTTAAAGTTCATATGGAACCAAAAAAGAGCCCGCATCTCCAAGACAATCCTAAGTCAAAAGAACAAAGCTGGAGGCATCACGCTACCTGACTTCAAACTATACTACAAGGCTACAGTAACCAAAACAGCATGGTACTGGTACCAAAACAGAGATATAGACCAATGGAACAGAACAGAGTCCTCAGAAATAATACCACAAAAATTTTTAAACAAAGTTTAAAAAGTGAACTCATAGAAATAATATTTTAGGCCAATAGTGAATTATCTTTAAAGAGAAAAAATTTAACAAAAGATTAAAAGAATGCCAAAGCACAGTACAATCAATGAATTTTTCTTATAGCATATAAAGCAAAAATTTCAGAATTTCAGCCCAGGCAACAATTGGTTATTATACATCATTTTCTATTACCAACAAATAAAAAATATTTTATGCAATAGCTCACAAAATCTGCCTATATATTAGAAAGGCAAAAGTCTGCATTCTAATATTATTTGTAGTCAATAATAATATGATCAAAACCCTATAAATGTAAAAAATTTATTAAATCACAAAAAAATTGATTGGCTAAAAATGTAAATGGCATAAATACAAAAATATTTACATTTGAAAACAATCTTTGTATATTTAAGCATTTGAAATTCTAATCAGTTACAGTTTTTAGGCTAAACATTTCTATTGGTGATCTTGAAAACTGAAATCATTCCCCCAGAGGCAAGCATGCTAACTTGGGTCCAACTATGGAGCTGGAGCTTGAAGCAGCCCTATAACCCACAACAAGCCCTTTGAGCTATGAGCCAGGAGCAGTCTTTTCTGCTCAGGAACCAGTACTAGGCATGCCTGTCCATGCAACAGAGGCAGGCATGCAGACTGCTGTCTTGGCTGAGGGACCTGAAGCAGCCCTGTGACTTAGTTCCAACCCTTCTCATTTGCATTCTAGGGTCAGTCAGCCTTCTCACAGCCCTATCTAGTGACACAACAGGAGTCCTTCTATGGTCGCAGCAGAAGCCAGACCCATTCATGCACCTAGTAACAAGCATGCAGTCTGCAAACCTAACTAGAGACTCTGAAACAGAACATTGTCCTGTTGTCAACCCTAGTGACCAGAGTTCTAGAGTCAATTTTGTGTGCTCAGGGACAAAAATAATTCATGCTGGCCTAAGCCCATGATAACAGGCTACCCCATGTGTGGATCTCACTGTGGACCCAACAGCAACCATGTAATCAATCTCCAACCCTGCTTAACTGTAATGCTGGAGACAAGTCCATAAGCCTTTGGACTCAGCAAAAGAAGACCTTTACCTGTTGAAATTACTATTTAAAGGCTGAAAGAAGTGTTAGCTCCTTCCAATGCACAGATGCACAGGTCTCAACAAAAGCCTCCATGTATCACTCAGAATCAGGCAAACACAACACCATGAATGGACACCAATAAAGTCACAGTAACCACCCCCTCCAAAAAATGGAGATCTATGGATTGTCTGAATAAGAATTCAAAATAAACCTTAAAGAAGCTCAATGAAACACAGAAAATTAGATGAAATATTTTTAAAAAGCTACAAACAAAATGAATAATTTACCAAGAAAATTAAAACCATGAAAAAGAAACAAACAGTTATCTTGGAGCTGAAGAATACAATAAATGAAAAATTCAATAGAGAGCTTACCTGCAAAGTTAATAAAACAGAAGAAATAATAAGTCAACATAAAGACAGATATATTTAAAAGTAGCCCGTTAGAAGGACAAACTAAGCCCAAAGTTAATAATAAGAAAATAATAATAATAATAATCAGAGCAGTAACGTGTAATAGATACTACAAAGACAATAGAAAAGTTAAAAAAGCAAGTTTTTTAAAAAATGAACAAAACTAAAAAAAAAAAAAAAAATTTAGAGTAACCAAGAAAACAAAGGAGCACTCAGATAAATAAAAATAGATCTGAAAGATGAGATATTACAAATGATACCACAGAAATGCAAAGAATCTCAAGACTAGTGTGAACAATTACAGATCATCAAATTGAATAACTTAACAGAAATTAATAAATTCCTAGAAACAAACAACCTACCAAAACTGAATCTTGAAGAAGTTGAAAATATACGCAGTCCAATAATAAGAATATCCAAGTAGTAATCAAAATACCTCCAAAGAAAAATGTAGAACCAGTTGGCTTCAGAGATTGATTGTACCAAGCATTGAGAGAATTCATGCTAATCCTTCTAGGACTTTTCTTTAAAAATTGTGAGAAAGAAACACTTCCAAACTAATTTAATGAGGTCGGTATTATCCTTATGCTAAAACCAGACAAGAACACTACAAGAAAATAAAGTACACCCGAATATCTTTGATGAGCATAGATGCAAAAATCTTCAACAAAATATTAGCAAACTGAATTCAACAGCATTTTTAAAGTATCATACACCAGGATTTGTTCCTGAAGTGAAAGAATGGTTTGGCATATGCAAATCAATAAATGTGATCCACTATGTTAACAGGATAAAGAATAAAAAAGTCATACAATAATCTCAACAGATGCAGAAAAATCATCTAATATATTCTCATGGTGAAACACTGAAAAAATTAAGTATTGAAAGAATGTACCTCAACACAATAAAGGCCATACATGTCAATCTCGCAGCTTACCTCTTGCTCAAGCTGAAAGCTTTTCCTCTAAGATAATGAACAAGAAAAATGTGCACACTCTCATGATTTCTATTCAACATAGTACTGGAAGTAGCAGCAAGAATAATTAAACAAGAGAAAGAAATAAAGCCATCCAAATTGGAAAGAAAAAATGAAATTGTCCCTGTTTGCATACAACATAATCCCATGTATAGAAAAATTGAAAGACTGCACCAAAAAACAACTGTAAACACTAATAAAATATTCATTAAAGTTGCAAGATGAAAAATCAATCTTTAAGAAAACAGTTTCATTTAGGACAGGCTATTGAAAACAAAATGTTATAAATATATCATTTACAATTGCACCAGAAACAACAGATAATAAGGAATAAATTTAATCAAGGAAATTAATGATTGGCACACTGAAAACTGTAAAGCATTGATGAAAAAATGACACAAATGAAAAGATATCACATGTTCATGAATTAAAACAATTATACTTATTAAAATGTTTATACTACCCAAAGCAATCTACAGATTCAATACAATTCCTACAAAATTCCAATGGCATCTTTTACAGGAAAAAAAAAAAAAAAAACCTCTTAAAATTTGTGTGGAACCAAAATAGACCCTAAATAACCACAGCAATCTTGTTTAAGAACAAAACTGGAGATATCAAACTTCCTGATTTCAAACTATATTGCAAAACTGTAGTAATCAAAACAATATGTTATTTGCATAAAACAGACCATAGACCAATGAAACAAAATACAGAGTGCAGAAAAAAATCCACGCCTATATGGTCGACTAACTTTTGAAAATGGCACCAAGTATGAATAATGGGAAAAAAGATAGTCTCTTCAGTAAATTGCATTAAGGGAAATGCATACCACATGCAAGAGAATAAAAACGGATTCTTATCTTGCATCACATACAAAAATTAACTCACAATGGATTAAAGACTTAAATGTAAACAAGTGGGACTACATGAAACTAAAAAGCATCCACACAGCAGATGAAACAATGAACAAGATTAAAAGGCAATCTAGAGGATACAAGAAAATACTGGCAAACCATACAGCTGATAAAAGGTTATATGCAAAATGTATTTTACAAAGTCAAATAATTCAATAGCTAGAAAATAAATAACCCGATTTTTAAATGGGCAAAATATCTGAATAGATATTTTTGCAAAGTAGACGTACAATTAGCCAGTAGGTACATGAAAAGTTTTCATATTCATTAATCATCAATTAAATGCAAATCAAAACCACTGTGAGATAATACCTCATAGAGTAAGAAATGATATTACTTATTAAAAAGACAGCAAGTCTTGGCCAGAGTGTAGAAAAAAAAAATAGGAAATCTTTGCACACTGTTGGCAGGAATGTTGATTGATAATCTATTATTAAAAACAGTATGGAGGACATTTATCAAAAATATAGATCTACCATATGATCCAACAATTCCATTACTGGATATATATCTAAAGAAATAAAATCCCTATCTCAAAGACATAGCTGTATCCCTGACTTCGCTGCAGAATTTATTCACAATAGTCAAGATAGGAAAAAAAAAAAATCTATGGGTGCATCAATAGAGGAATAGATAACAAAAATGTGGCATTCACATACAATGGAATATTATTCAGTCATAAAAAAGAGAGAAGTCTTGCCATTTACACAACTTTGAAGAACCCAAAGGACATTATGCTAAGTGAAATAAGTGAGATACGCAGAGAAAAATACTGTATGATATCATTATATGAAGAATCTAAAAAATTTGAACTCATAGAAATAGAGTATACAATGGTTTTTGCCATGGCTAGAGACAGGAGGAGAAGGTGGTTAAAGTTAAATTTTTAGTTATGAGATGAATAACTTGTGGGGATCTAATAAACAGCAAGGTAACTATAGTTAATAATATTGTATTATGTACTTGAAATTTGCCAAAAGAGTTACACTAATTTACCATGTGAGGTAATAGGTATAGTAACTTGATAGTGGTATTCTATATATATATATAAAATAATCAAGTTGTACACCTTAGATACATACAGTTTATTTTTGTCAATTATACCTCAATAAAGCTGAAAATAAATAAAATATGAATGCACTAAAAATAAAATCATTTTCAGTTATACAACTCTAAGTTTTCACAAGATTAAACAAAAAAATTATTGAGGACCTAGTGAATTTAACAAAAATGAGAGTCACAATTCTCTTGGGGTTTCTCTTGAATTCCACACAGGATTTAGGAAATAAGAAAATGAAGATAATTTATCATCAATAGAAAAACAAATTCAGTAAGACATAAGTTAAGTAAGTAGTTGTGACAGACAGTGAGGAGAGTAGTCTAGTTGTGTTCTTGAGCCCAAGAAAATATTTACGGTGAAAGGAAATGTGCAAAGAAATTACGGTATTCTTATATTATTTTTTACTTCTCATATATCATTTACATAAACATTACCACTTTTTAGAGCAAATGTTGGCTATATTGCTTATCATTACTAAGCATTTTTTTTCTTTACTTGCACACATCCTTCTGATGTTAACCTGAACCAAGAGCTAATACATAACTTGAAATAACACACAGATACAGTAGGATGTGCCTGTACATCCCTCTGCTTTTATAGACACCCTTCAACCTCCACCTCCATATAGCTTGTAAGGAAGACATTGAACAGCACAGCCCTACCAATATTTGTTGAGTTATATGAAGAAATAGAATCAAAATTAAGTTTATCCAAACACGTTAGATTACCATGGATGGACTCATTCCATCTTGTTTGCAATTTAATTTCTTGCTATAAAATCTTTTTTAGAAAACTTTTATTTTAAGTTCAGGGGTACATGTGCAGGTTTGTTATATAGATAAACTTGTGTAATGGGGACTTGTTGTACAGGTTATTTCATCACCCAAGTGTTACGCCTAGTATCCATTAGTTATTTTCCTGATACTCTTCCTCCTCTAACCCTCCATCCTCTGGTAGGGCCCAGTGTGTGTTTTTCCTTTCTATGTGTCCATGAGCTCTCATCATTTAGCTCCCACTTACAAGTAAGAACATGTGGTATTTGGTTTTCTGTTCCTATGTTAGTTTGCTAATGATAATTGCTTCCAGTTCCATTCAAGTTGCTGTGAAGGACATGATCTTGTTCTTTTTTACGGCTGCATAGTATTCCATGGTATAGATGTACTGCATTTTCTTTATCCAGTCTATCACTGATGAGCATTTAGGTTGATTCTATGTCTTTGCTATTGTGAATAGCACTACAATAAACATGCATGCATGTGTCTTCATAATAGAATGATTTATATTCTTTTGGATATATACAGTAATGGGATTGCTAGATTGAATGGTAGTTCTGCTTTTAGCTCTTTGAGGAATTGCTACACTGTCTTCCACAATAGTTGGGACTAATTTACACTCCCACTGACAACGTATTAGCATCTTGTTTCTCCACAACTTCTCCAGCATCTGTTATTTTTGGACTTTTAAAGAATACTAGCTATTCTGACTGGTGTGAGATGGTACATCATTGTGGTTTTGATTTGCACTTCTCTAATGATCAGTGATGTTGTGATTTTTTTTTTAATGTGATTGTTGGCTGCATGTACGTCTTCTCTTGCTATAAAATCTTAAAGAAGTGTGAAATGTATTGTTTTCCTGTCTGACTAAAATTTTCAACTTTTCAGGCCACACTATTTTTTAAGATGGTTGAAGTTTATTCTTAGACAACAGACATGTTTGCTAAAATCAAACATATTATGGACCTTTTAACAATCTCAAAGTCAATTATTAAATCAAGTATTAATTAATTATTGGTTCCCTAATGTCATGAAAGAATTAATTCCATTTGTTTAAATAGCTCATACCTTTACAGAGTACCTTATTGACTGAGAAGACTTTCCTAAATATATCACAGCTATGTTATTTAGATACTTTCTTTGCAGTTCAATTTCAAATTAATTTTTTCTTTAGCAGTTTGAAAAGGGTGATCGTAAGGGAATGTTAGCAGATGTTACCGTTTAAAAATCAACCATCAAAAATTAGACATATATTTTATTCTAAAACTTCTTTGTACTATCTAGAAAACATATGATAATTAATTGTATGTAAAAATACAAAATCACATGTTTTGTATCCCACTCCTATTAATGGTTTTATTACTTTAATACTTACCTGTCTAAAAAAAAAAAAAAAAAAAAAAAAAAAACCTTATTTTACTTGGGAAGCTATCTGAAATGATATGCACATATAAAGACATGGTTTAGATCAGTCACTTACATTTCATCACTTATTTCTTCAGAACTTATCACTCCTGTATATTTTAGCACTGGTCCTTTAGTGAGGAAAAATTTTTCTTCATGACTATTTGGCGTAGAATCAAACCATCTCCTCGTATTGTTTGTGTTTGATTACAATGCAGTTTAAACAGTGTGCTCAACTACTAGTAGCTTAGTTACAGCTTGTCCATCTGTAATTCAATATTCCCAGTAAAATTTATTAGAAAATGTAGTTACCTTTGTGATGAAACAAGATAAAAATGGCCTACTACTAATAATCAAAACGGTTTGAAACATGGCTCAGAAAACCAGCAATTAATTATCACTAATTAAGGGTTCAGAACCAGACGAATCATGTAATTGTTGCAGTCACAACAATAGCATATTTCAAATGAAGTGATTGAAACTGATTTCCCTTCAAAAGAAAAGTTACAGTTTTCTGTAACTGTGAAATTCTGAAAACTTCATTTCTTTAATTCTGGAATTTCATTTCACTGTACTCTTTTCTTTTAAAAAATAAATATTAGAATTTTATTTTCCTCACAAGATAACTTCCATAATGGTACAAAGGACATTATTAACAAACAGTTGTCTTTATGTTATATCACATAAATACACATATACGTATTTGTCTATCTAGCTGTTGAAAGATGTTGACACAAATATATGTGTAGATATTTGTACAGATGTATGTATTTTACAAATGAGCTAAAAACACACTTTCCATAATCAAGCTTTATAGATTTGAATCCCAGATCCACAGCTTCTTATTTGTGTAAACGTGGGCAACACATTTATTTCCTCCAAGGCTCAGTTTCTTCCTTTCTGTGTGTCTACTAATACCCATTTCCTAGGTTTGGTGTGAAGAATAAACCACATAATTCACGCAAAGTTCTTAGCACTGAGCATGGGACATATTATAGGTTAACTATACTTTAGCAATCATTATAATTATGTTGCCATGAGAGAATTTCTGTACTGGTTTTGTTAACATTCTCCCTGAGAAAGATGTACAGTCACAGTAAAATTGAGGCAATCCATACCTTGTTGTTTGCTAGTGAAAGGAGTTAGCCAGCTTGCTTTAGGCAGACAGTAAGGGAAGGGTCCCCTGGAAAACCCTGGACCTACCCCACAAGCGCTTACATCAGATGTTTTGTGCAGATAAGGGAACTTGCACAGCGGGGGTTGCCTAAACGTGTCCGCAGCTGACTAAGGGCTCCCATGCGCGCTGGCAGATGAGGTCACGCCACCAGGAATTCACACATTGTGCAAAAATGGAAACCAGCCCCATCGGCCTTGTATGTAAAAGCCCTTGAATTCAACTGTGAAGGGGGCAACCGGGAACCTGCTTTCAGGACCCCTCTCTCCGCTGAGAGCTTCTCCACTCACTCTTCGATGTCTGCCTTCCTGTTTCTTCCAGGTCATGAGACAAGAACCCTGACCTAGCTAAAAAGTAAAAAAATATTCCATCACTAGGATACGAGTAGTTAATCTGTAGCTCGTAGAGTAACAAAGTGGGTTAAATGAAACAAAATGAATCAGGACAAATGGCCTCTTTGTCATATTTTCACTGGTTCCATTGTCCCTTCTAGAACCTCTGATTGCAATAATAGTAATAATAACAATACTTCCCATAACTCAAGGAAAAATACTGTTTTTCCCCACAAGACAGAACTGGCCTACTTACAAAAACCATGTCCTTCTTTCTTATCTGAAAGCTGCTAGATTGAAGGAGAGAGTTGGCAGCCGGGCGAGATGGCGGGCCCCTGTAGTCCCAGCTACTCGGGAGGCTGAGGCAGGAGAATGGCGTGAACCCGGGAGGCGGAGCTTGCAGTGAGCTGAGATGGGGCCATTGCACTCCAGCCTGGGCGACAGAGCGAGACGAGACTCCATCTCAAAAAAATAAATAAATAAAAAATAAAGGAGAGTTGGGAGAAGGACCTGGACATATGTTTTGACATCATCCACATGGCAGATAGGAGAGAAAAGAAAAGAGTCCTGGACAAGATAACAAGTTACAACAAAAGATAACAGTCTCTATTTAAATACCATTCTTAGAACCTGATGAAATTGTGGGCACCAGAAAGAAAACGTATAATACAGAAGGCTTTATGTAGTGTGGATAAGTAGTATTTTTGTAAACATTGTTAATAGTTACGGCAATTGGTTAGATTAAAATGACCAGTGACATTACGATAGATGAAAATAATAAATTCATTATTGTTATTTGGAATTGCACCCAATTTTTTTGGCTCCTAAGGCCAATAGTTTTCTTCCGTTCTATAAAAGTTGGCAAAAGCATATTGCTAATTTGGAGACTTGAGTTAGCAATTCCTAGATAGTTTCTCACAATAATAGAAGTTTCTAAAGTTATATTATTAGATTCACAATCTAATGTTTATTTATTTAAACTATATTTACAATATATGGGCCCTTTGATAATTTGGGGTTTAAGTGATATTAGGAGTAGAATCTGAATAAATATAAGAGCATTTTCTTGTGTAAATGGTGGTCTTATATTATTAATGTAATATGCAAATTTTCCTCATTGTGTTATTTATATATAGAGGTTCTATAAGGCTGTAATTAGTACATTAAGTCCTATAAGGAGAAAGGTAAAATTAGATCATGAAAAGAATTCTGTAACTACCAATAGTTTTCAAATCAGGTTGATAGTTAGTGGTAAGGCTAGATTTAGTTTGGCTAGCCAGTACTCATCATGTTGCTGTGAGAGGAAGTAATGTCTGTAGTCCATGAGCTAATTTATAATTTGAAGATGAATTTGAGTTTAATATCTATATATTATATATGCCATATATCTCATATATATGTAACAAAAAAGAAACTAAAATAACTCTCTTAATTTCAGACAAAGTGACATCAGAACACAGAATATTCTCATATTTAAAGGGGGATATATATAATGATTTTCAAAAGGACATAAATATCCTAAATGCATATACATGTAACAACTGAGCTTAAAAATAAGTAAAGTAAAAACTGTAATATCTAAAAATAAATAGAAAAAAATCACAGTGATAGCTGGATACATCAAAATTCCTTTCTCAGAAGGAATATTTATTTAAACTTGTTCTGGATCACTGATTATATGTATGTGTACATATACAGGCACACTCATATATATACACACTTACATTTTGATGTACATACATTTTATTTAAGAAGCTTAATCTCTAGCAGTTTTAAGCAAGACAATCATAATAGCAGTGCCATAATTATCATGTAATCATAGATAAATAGAGGAAATGCTTATTTCTCCTGCCAGGGCTATGAAGTATAATGTTTCATAGGTTGCTTTGGAAAGATCAGAGTGTGTAATCTGACTACATGTTTCAGTAAAAAGTTTCCTATTTGCTGAAACCCACAGGTCAGTTAGTTAACCTGTCTGGATTTTATAATTTCAGCTTAAGTGTAATTATAAATAACACAGTTCTTTTAATGAAAGTAAAGATGTAAAACACTAAAATTTCTAATCATCTTTTGGATAATTAATATTATCAATGTCAATATTATGAAATTTTCTTAAAAATGGGTAGATAGTGGAGATGAAGACAAATGGAATTTCTTACAAATCATGCTTTATTTTCTTTAAACACCATGTATATGCTACTAATACCAAATACATCTCCCCGGCTAGGACGTCTTTCCTAAGCTTTTGAGTCATAGTCTACTATCTACTTACTGTCTCTGATTAGATTTTGATAAGGTATCCAAACCTAATACATACGAAACCTCTTTCAAATCTTCTCTTCGCAGAGATTTTCCCATCTCAGTAAGTATAAATTCCTTCTTTCTAGATTCAGAAGTCCAAATTGTTTGAGCCATTTTGGAATTTTTCTCGCTTTGTATCTTCTGTTCCAAATCCAGAATCCTGCCACTTCCTACTGCCGTGATCAATATGAGAAAGCCACTCTCCTTTCCCACCTGAATTATTGAAAAAATACTGTAAAAACAGTACCTAATTTCTTACTTTCCTGTTTACAGAGTCACCAGAATGTTCCTTTTGATATATGTTTTATCTCAGGTCAAAACTCTGCCCTCATGGCCCATCTCAGTCAAATCAAAAGTTTCCCCATGCCAAACATAGGCTTATATATTCCTGTTTTCTGTTATCATCAGAACATCATTCCCTTTTTTTTCTTCTCCGCCACCTCACCCGGCACCACACTTTCTTTTTATGCATCTGGGTCTCTTACGTCAGATTTTTTGTACTTGTTGCTTCTTTGTCTGCAGCTCTCATCCTTCAGATAACCATGTGGCTTACACCAAATTTTAATTATCAGCAAGATCTTCCCACGAAACCGTTTAAAATGTCAATATTTCCTTTCAGCTGCCCTGTAATAATTTATCATAATTTTATGTTGCCTCATCATCCACTTTCAATGCAAGTTTAATTTTTTACACCAGAAGCAGGACTCAGTCACCCATGGCAGATTATCCATTTCCACAACACACCTAAATGGCTCAAGCCTGTGGCCAGATCTCAGAATTTAGAGTGATTTCTCAGCCTGGGAGACTAGACTGGGTTCCCACTTTTTCAATGCTTCCTTTAAATGAACCATTTAGGCACTTGCCCTCAAACTGAAAGTGACCCACACTCTAATTCACCATATACTCTGCTATTTGCTAGGCAATACTGTATCTTTCTGCCTGATATGTCGTTCCTTCCTCCTTTGACTTGGAAACAGACAATTACCCTCCTGACTCATCATCTCCTCCTTGCCTAGAATCTGTAAGTAGAAATCTTTGACCTCATTTCCTATTGCGATGGTGTACAGAATTTGTACTTTCTATATAAAGAGCCAAGGGCTACCTTGGGACAGGTTTGCCGTGGGATGCCTGGGGGAATGCTAGGTCAGGCTCCAGTACCAGGGCAATAGTTAGACAAACATAAAGTGGACGCTGGTCAGACAAGAACCACAAGTTCAAATAAGATATTTGTATAAAGGTGTTTCCCCTGTGACAAACACTCCCTTACCACTCCCACTCTGACCGGTTGGTCATAAGTTTGACAGGTAGGCATTAGGCCGTCTACCAGGTGAAAGAAGTATCCCAGCCAAGTACGGTGGCTCACATCTGTAATCCCAGCACTTTGGGAGGTTGAAGTGGATAGATCATTTGAGGTCAGGAGTTCGAGACCAGCCTGGCCAACATGGTGAAACTCCATCTGTACTAAAAACACAAAAATTAGCCGGGCGGTGGTGGCGTACGCCTATAATCCCAAATACTCAGGAAGCTGAGGCGGGAGGATCCCTTGAGTCTGAGAGGCAGAGGTTGCGGTGAGCAGTGATCAGAGATTGGGCCACTACATGTCTGGGCAAGAGAGTGAGATCCTGTCTCAAAAAAAAAAAAAAAAAAAAAAAGTGTCCCGTAAAAGGCATTGTAAACACCGTCCAGCTCCCCTTTATTTCCTATTAGGACAGAGTTGCTAACTGCTAGCCGCTGTGGTACTAGAATCCCAGTTTAGCTGGGGGCTCCCAGAACATATTCCTTCTCATTCTTTCCATTATCTTTTTCCATAGCACATACTACCGAACTTGCTATGTTTTCCTAATAAATTATATTTTATTAAATGAGTAGTTTATTTACTTATTTATCTCATTTATGCCTTAGCTTGTTTTTATTCCTGCTAAAATAAATACCCATTATTATAGCAGTGACTGACACATACGAAGTTATTGGTAAACACCTGTTGAATAATTTAATGAGGCAAAGTTCTCTTCTATATGAATAAACTTGATTTTAATAAAGATATTAAAATTCTCTAATCCTGCATTCCTGACCAGGCATTTAGGTCATAAAAACTTTTGCTTTCTATATTTTGTTCCTAATGTGTTAAAATTATTGAAGATGGACGTTACTTGCAATGTTTACTTGGTTTTAAAAATAATGCAAATACAAGCAGTCATAATTTTTACAAAATTTGTGACTCACATGACTGATTATTATAACAATAAGAAAAATAGTTATGAAATTAGAACCCAAATTAATATACCTGGACCAGTTAGTGAAGAAAAAGATACTTATAGGAAAACATTGTCAACAAAAATTAAAGTCTTAACTGGAAAAGTTTTGACTGGAATTTAAAAATATATATAGAAATAGGACCCTGAGAATAAGGTTGTTCTGACTGGAGGATGATCAAGGTCAAACAAAACTTAGAGCTAAACAGTGAAATTGTATTGCAATATTATTCGCTTCATACTTTACTCTATTCAATGACTAACCAGGATGGCCTTAATGATCCCCTCGACTTGATTAAATTTTATAAAAGTTTCTTTCTGACTACAGGTCTTGACCTTCCTTTTCTTAGAGCATTTGCTTTAGAAAACTTGCAATTGTAAATTATTTCTTTGGGCCTTTGAAATGTAAATTTTCTATAAGCCAGGAATGTCTTTCTCCAGGACCTGGGAGCCATTCCTTTGAAATGTAATCATTTAGTAAAATAGCACCTCTATCTCCCAGTTTCTGTGGGATGGCAGGAGCCTAACTTTCAAAAAGTACCAATTAGCAAACACAGATGGCCTAATCATATTGACTAACATCCCTCTAATTTCCGCCAGTACTTTTCTGCTAGTTTACCCCAGTGTTTAATAATTTTCTTTCTTTTATTCAATAGAGTTGTAAAAAACCTTCCTTTCCTATTGCAGTAGTCTTGAATAAAGTTTTCCTTGCCTATTTAATTGATCTGGTCCAAATACCGTCATATTTTACTTTCTATTTATGCATTCATTTTTAGTAATATGAATGTGGAAGTAGAGAGACTTCACTATGTATGTGGCAAAAAACAGACAATGCAAACCTATATAAACTTGTAATAATTTTCATGCTACTTTAAAAACATATTTTTATTTCTTCATAGCTACTGAACTTCCTTTTAAAACTGAACTGATTTTTATCATACAGAATGTAATTTCAGACCATGATAATAATAGGGCTATTTGACTTACTTTTTTTTTTTTTTTTTGTACTAGCATTACATATCTTATATTTTGTGAATACTACTTATAATTTTTAGGGTATTTTTTTTTTCTTTTTGTAGTGTGTTTGTGTTTACATTACTTAAAATCTCTGAGTGCCTCACATGTGATTGAGCCACAGTAAATATTTGACAATTATCTTCTAATACTTTATATACATTTTACTTTGAATACTTTTTTAACTGCAGAGTTTTACAACTAATGTATTTCAAATCAAAGCGTTTTTATGTTTTAAAAAAAGGCAAAAATTCTTAACATTTTTTCCCACTCATGGCAAAAACAGTAGTTGCCATTTTAAAAAAGGATACGATGAATAGAATTTCCCAGATCACAGGTTGTTGCAGAGATTAAATCAACTGAGAGTAACAACCTTTCATAGCTAGAACACATTCTGTCCCTCACAAAATAGCAATGGAATGCATTTGAGTGAAAGGGACGTCTTTATAAGAATAGCTAACATTCATTCTAATGCTATATTAAAAATAAAAGCAATGGCACATATTTTAAGTATTTTAGGGAAAACATATTTGTGCTGTTCCTCAAAACTGGTGTTTGTATACCAGGACAATTTATCTAACAACAATGGGCTTTCATGTAATTTTTCTAACTGTCAAAATTATATGAAGCAAGAAATTCTCTCTCTTTTTCTTCTCTCCTTTCTAACTCATGCTTCCTGTTAGTCAATGGAAGCATTGAAATAGTGTGAGGAAAATAACAGAACGGAAAATGGCAAGATATCAGTTATAATTCTGTATCATATTCCATATCAATTTGGCTTAAAATGCTAGAAACTTCAACATGCTGTCTATTGAAAAAGAAACAATTAGATCCAGCTATGGGAGAACTTATTATGCCTTTAACAGCAAGGGCTAAATATTCAATTTCAAATATTAAATAGTTATGGCAATCTTTTCAGCAGTAAGTCAAGCACGTTTACTTAAAAGGTTAAAAATCTGCTGAGTGACAATAATGGGCATTTCCAAAAGAACTCTTGAGAACACGTGAATAGCAGTGTTGTGGTCTCTGGTGTTCTAAAATATTGAACATATCTAATCCAATGGCTGAGAAAATGAGGGACTGGATCCTGTAACAAACTCTGCTCCTAAAACCAAAGAAAAGAGGTTTACAAGAGCAAAGCATATGGTTAGAGAGTAAGCTCAGAGCCAAATTTCTATACAGGGCTAGTCTGCAGTGCCAGCAGTAAATGTAGAATGCAGTCAGGAGAACACTAATCATTTGGTTTGACAAGGAATTATAACAAAGGCTCATGGTTTCGACAAAGGATTTTGACAAAATCACACTAAATATTGCCTAATTCAATAATTTGCATTTGATTATAAGCACTGAAAATTTAGACATTGAGAGTAAAATGAATTTTCTTTCAAACGTGTTTAGACACTGTTAGAAAGAATTTACAATTGAGGAGAATAATGACAATAACACAGGAAACACCTATGTGGAAAAGCATGAGGTGACTGCAAGGGAAAAGCCAATGCAAATTAAAACATAGATCACTTTTTTCTCTTTAATATTTTTATACTTCCAATTCATTGTTCAATATGTCTGAGATAAAACTCTCAATCAATATATATTACACCCCGGTATTTCCATTAATATTCCACCTAACATTTAAAGATTAGTCACAATGACTTAGCGGGCACAGGCACTCATAGAGAGGTAGGTGTTGGAGAAGGCAGAACTGCTTTCCAGTGCGCAGGTGGGGGTGGCTGCTGGCTTCAGTCCCAAAGGGAGGGGCATCAAACCATAATGGACTGTTCTCAGGCATTGATATTTGATTCAGCTTGTCCTGCTGGCTTAGGGACTTGCTTAGGACTGACAACCTTTTATTTTTTATTAAATTTCTTCCTGTGGGAATAAGAATGTCTTTCTTATTCCTGTTCCACCATTGTATTTTTATTTAAAAATCAGGTAACTTGTTTTTTTTTTTTTTTTTTTTTTTTTTTTTACAGGTCCACAAATGGAGAAGAAATTTTCTCCATGATGGGCTCATCCATAATTGATTTAGATGATGAGGCCTGGGATATTTTCAGATGATTATATTCAGGTGAGATTTTAGATTATATTTAATGATGAGTAAAGATTCAGGGGGATGTTGGGATTGGGTGAATCCATATTGTGTGTGAGAAATGCATGAATTTGGGGAGCCAGAGGACAGACTGTTATGGGTTGAAGTTTGCCCCCCAAAATATATTTTAAAACACTAGCCCATAGTACTTGGGAATTTGACCTTATTTGAAATAGGGTTTTTGCAGATGTAATTAGTTAATGATATCAAGATGAAATCACCCCGGATTTAGGAGATTCCTAAATCCAATGAATGTCTTTATATCCTAGCACCAACTGTTAAGCCATTATTTTCCAACTAAATTGAAATGCCACTTCTGTCATGTATTAAGTTTTCATACATACTTGGATATATTAATGGATTATTTAGTACTGATTGACTTCTCTGTTATGTAGTCAAAATCATAGTGTTTTAAAATGACTATATTTGTCATAATATGTAATACCTGAGCAGGCAAATTCTCCCCAGATAATCTCTGCTATTGCATTAGTCTTGACTATTTCAGATACTTCATCCTATTAGTATAAAATTCATTTTTCCAAAATCCAAAAGTAAACCTCAGTGAGGTTTACATTTAAGTTAAATAAATTAGTACATTAGTTTGGAAAAGATTGACGTTTTATGACATCTGTTTTTTTAATTCAAAAGAGGGTACTTTTAATTTATTCATGCCTTACATCAAATGTAATCTTTTGTATGTCATGTGTACTATTTTAAACTTTTTATGGTATTTTTATAGTTTTCATATCTATTGTAAATTATATACCTATATTATATGTGTTTATATATAAAAGTACACAAATATATAGAAATGCTACATTTGTATTATATTAACTTTCTATATATAACTGGTAAAGGCAAGCGATCAGAGTCATTTTTGAAACTTTATATTTATTTTATTAAACTGTTATTAATTAGTAGTTCATTTTACTACTAATCACAAAAATTGTTAAAAATCATCTTGGATTCAGCTACACAATGGAAATATCAATTAAATGGAATGTAATTGTGCCATTTCATTTTCCAGTTGATAATGTTTTCTGCAATATTTTATGTTCCAAAACCTCTAAAATTTTTAATAATTCTCAAAGCAAAAGTCATCCTTGTTTATTACATTATTTTAATAAAAAATGCTTTAGCAATATATTATTTAATAATTTGATGGAGAAAGATTTTGTAAGTATGTGGGATCATATTTGCATTTGTAGTAAGCTACATGTTTTAATGTATTCATAATTTTCCTTTTATTTTTCTGAATAAAATAAGTAGATTTCCTAATGTTGAATTTATGAATTCCTAAAATAAGCACTATTTGAATTGCTAATTGTTAGATCTTTTGTTATATGTGCTAATAAGATGTTTGAATCATTGTATATAAGATATATCCTTCATATTTTTATTTTAGTACTATCTTTAAAAGGTTTCAGTGTGAAGGTTGTGCTGGATGTATTTATTATCTTAAGATAAATAAGAAAATCAAGAAATCCTGCTTAACCATCCTCTAAATGTGGCTTCAAGGTCATGGTTCAAAATGGATATTAAAACTGCAGCCATTGATACTAACCATATCAGAAAAAAAATGGAAATGTAAGAAAGCAACTTCTCTAGTTAAGATCTCCATTCTCATATAATTACACAATACATTTACATACACCTATGTTGACCAGAATTTAATGACACGGTCATAACAAATACTAAAGAATCTGCATTATGTACTACCTATTGAGTGATCATATATCCACTAGGAAATTAGGGCTCCCATCACTAAGAAATTAGCCAACATTCTCTGTCATAGTGCTTTTCTTTAACCTCCAAATATCCGTATGTACCTTTCTTCCCACATTTAAAACACACCCAGCCATCTCTCAAGGAAGATGATGACAAAATTCTGTACAAATTCTGCAGCCTGGTCAAATCTTAGGATCTCTAGGGGATGTGCAGCTCCCACTGCTGCCTAGATATAGATCTTTGTGTCATTAGAAACCTGTAACTAAAAGACATGCCATCTAACATAGCCACTAATGTACTTCCTATAAAGTGAAGTTGGATCTAGAAGGTTCGTCAGATTCAAGTTTAATCTTGTCCTGGCAACACAATTCCATAAATGTTATGTGTATGCATCAAGAGAATATAATATTATGATACCTTGTTGCTTATAATTTTATAATGATGTTAGCTACTGGAGAGTATTTCTTAAATTCTTGAACTCACTAGGAGTTTAAAATGGTAATATTATTAGTTAACCTTTTTTTTCCCACTAGAGTTATGTGCCACATGCACATATTTTAGTCAATGACAAACCACATATACAACAGTGGTCATATAAGGTTATAATGGAGCTGAAAAATTCCATTTACCCAGTGATGCTGTAGCAGTCTTAATGGTAGAATTCAACTCATTACTCACATACTTCTGGTGATGCTGGTATAAATAAACCGAAGCCATCGCCAGTCTTATAAAAGTATATACTATTATGTACAGTACATAATACTTGATAATAACTATGATCCCAGTGTATGCAACTACTATACTATACTTTTTATTGTTACGTTAGAGCATACTCCTTTTTAAAAAAAGAAACTGAATTGGAAAACAGACTCAGGCAGGTCCTTCAGAAGGTAGCCTGGAAGAAGATGCTGTTATAACAAGAGAAGACAGCTCCATGTGTGTGTTATTGCTCCTAAAAACCTTCCAGTGGGATAAGATGTGGAGGTGGAAGACAATGATATTGAAGATTCTAACCCTGTGTAGGTCTAGGTGAACAAGGAGTGTATTTGTGACTTAATTTGTAACAAAAATTTTTAAAAGGTAAACAATAAAAACAAAAAAATTAAAAGTAGAAACTTATAGAATAAGAAGTATATAAAGAAAATATTTTTCTATAGCTATAAACTGTTCATGTTTTAAGCTGAGTGTTATTGCCAGAGGCATGTGAACCAGAGCAACTCCGTCTTAAACAGGAGCTGGGTAAAATGAGACTGAAACCTACTGGGTTGTATTCCCAGATGGTTAAGGCTTTCTAAGTCACTGGATGAGATAGGAGGTCAGCACAAAATACAGGTCATAAAGACCTTGCTGATAAAACAGGTTGCAGTAAAGGAGCTGGCCAAAACCCACCAAAACCAAAATGGTGACAAAGAGTGATCTCTGGTTGTCCTCACGTCTACACTCCCACCAGTGCCATGAGAGTTTATAAATGCCATGGCAACCTTAGGATGTACCCTATATGGTCTAAAAAGGAGAGGCCTGAATAATTCACCCCTTGTTTTGCATGTAATCAAGAAATAACCATAAAAATGGGCAATCAGCAGCCCTCAGGGCTGCTCTGTCTATGGAGTAGCCATTTTTTTATTCCTTTATGTTGTTAATAAACTTGCTTTCACTTTGCATTGTGATCTTGCCTTGAATCTTTCTTGTGTGAGATCCAAGAACTCTCTTTTGGAGTCTGGGTTGGGACCCCTTTCCCGTAAGATTATTACCAAAGAATAAAAAAGTTAAAAAAATAAAAATAAAAAGAGATCCAGGCATAGTGACTTGTGCCTATAGTCTCAGCTACTTGGGAGGCAGAGGTGGGATACCACTTGAGGCCAGGAGTTTGAGACCAGCCCAGGAACAGAGTGAAATCCCCATCTTAAAAAAAATAAAAGTAAAAATTTAGCCAGACATAGTTGAAAAGTTATAGAGTAAAAGTTATGGTAAGCTAAGATTAATTTATCAGTGAAAAAAGAAATTTGAAAGCGGACATTTAGTTTAGACAATGTGTACGGTGTTCATAAAATCTACAGCAGCGTACAGTGATTTCCTAGTCTTTCTCATTCACTCACCACTTCCTGATTCACCCAGAGCAACTTCCTGTCCTGCAAGTTCCATTTCTGGTATATGCTCTAGACAGGTCTTCCATTTTCTATATTTTATACCATACTTTACTGTACCTTATCTATGTTTAGATACATAAATACTTATTGTGTTATAATTGCTTACATTATTCAGTACATTAACATGTTGTACAGGTTTGTAGCCTAGGAGAAATAGCCTACATTATATAGCCTAGAAGTGCCGTAGGCTATATCATCTAGATTTGTGTAAGCACACTCTATGACATTCACACAATGACAAAAATGTTTAACAAGGTATTTTCAGATTGTAATCTTGTCATTAAGTGAAGCATGACTGTATTTGAACCACTTCAGTAAAGAAAAAGTTTAATTCTATTAACACTTTTGTTACTCTGGAGTACAGATCACTTGGGATAAGTAGAAAAACAAATTGATTTTTAAAAAATTTTTTACTAAGAAGTTAACAAAAAAGTCAGTTATCTTGCATTATCCAAAGATGACTAAAGTATCCCTCTGAAATTTGAAATTCTATATGCCATTATAGAACTTTTAAAAGGGAAACAATTTATCCTCTGTTGTATCTATTTATTTTTTTTATTTTTAACTATTTTATTTATATGTTTCTAGGTTTTGATACATGATTATATTTTTTTCTTCTGTTTTAATATTATACAGATATTTTTTGATATTTCCTCTTATACATTAAAACTTAAATAGTATATATGTTCCATTTGAGCTATATAATTTGAAAGAATAATTCCATTTTAAAAATAAGACTATTCTAAATAATAATGGGAGACTTTAACACTCCACTGTCAACATTAGACAGATCAACGAGACAGAAAGTTAACAAGGATATCCAGGAATTGAACTCATCTCTGCAGCAAGCAGACCTAATAGACATCTATAGAACTCTCCACCCCAAATCAACAGAATATACATTCTTCTCAGCACCACATCGCACTTATTCCAAAATTGACCACGTAATTGGAAGTAAAGCACTCCTCAGCAAATGTACAAGAACAGAAATTATAACAAACTGTCTCTCAGACCACAGTGCAATCAAACTAGAACTCAGGACTAAGAAACTCAATCAAAACTGCTCAACTACATGAAAACTGAACAACTTGCTCCTGAATGACTACTGGGTACATAACAAAATGAAGGCAGAAATAAAGATGTTCTTTGAAACCAATGAGAACAAAGATACAACATACCAGAATCTCTGGGACACATTTAAAGCAGTGTGTAGAGGGAAATTTATAGCACTAAATGCCCACAAGAGAAAGCAGGAAAGATCTAAAATTGACACCCTAACATCACAATTAGAAGAACTAGAGAAGTAAGAGCAAACACAGTCAAAAGCTAGCAGAAGGCAAAAATAACTAAGATCAGAGCAGAACTGAAGGAGATAGAGACACAAAAAACCCTCCAAAAAATCAATGAATCCAGGAGTTGGTTTTTTGAAAAGATCAACAAAATTGACAGACCGCTAGCAAAACTAATAAAGAAGAAAAGAGAGAAGAATCAAATAGACACAATAAAAAATGATAAAGGGGATATCACCACCGACCCCACAGAAATACAAACTACCATCAGAGAATACTATAAACACCTCTATGCAAATAAACTGGAAAATCTAGAAGAAATGGATAATTTCCTGGACACTTACACTCTTCCAAGACTAAACCAGGAAGAAGTTGAATCCCTGAATAGACCAATAGCAGGCTCTGAAATTGAGGCAATAATTAATAGCCTACCAATCAAAAAAAGTCCAGGACCAGATGGATTCACAGCTGAATTCTATCAGAGGTACAAGGAGGAGCTGGTACCATTCCTTCTGAAACTATTCCAATCAATAGAAAAAGAGGGAATCCTCCCTAACTCATTTTATGAGGCCAACATCATCATGATACCAAAGCCTGGCAGGGACACCACAAAAAAACAGAATTTTAGACCAATATCCCTGATGAACATCGATGCAAAAATCCTCAATAAAATACTGGCAAACCGGATTCAGCAGCACATCAAAAAGCTTATCCACCAGAATCAAGTGGGCTTCATCCCTGAGATGCAAGGCTGGTTCAACTTTCGCAAATCAATAAACATAATCCAGCATATAAACAGAACCAAAGACAAGAACCACATGATTATCTCAATAGATGCAGAAAAGGCTTTTGACAAAATTCAACAGCCCTTCATGCTAAAAACGCTCAATAAATTTGGTATTGATGGAACGTACCTCAAAATCATAAGAGCTATTTATGACAAACCCACAGCCAATATCATACTGAATGGGCAAAAACTGGAAAAATTCCCTTTGAAAACTGGCATAAGACAGGGATGCCCTCTCTCACCACTCCTATTCAACATAGTGTTGGAAGTTCTGGCTAGGGCAATCAAGCAAGAGAAAGAAATCAAGGGTATTCAGTTAGGAAAAGAAGAAGTCAAATTGTCCCTGTTTGCAGATGACATGATTGTATATTTAGAAAACCCCATTGTCTCAGCCCAAAATCTCCTTAAGCTGATAAGCAACTTCAGCAAAGTCTCAGGATACAAAATTAATGTGCAAATATCACAAGCATTCTTATACACCAGTAACAGACAAACAGAGAGCCAAATCATGACTGAAATTCCATTCACAATCACTTCAAAGAGAATAAAATACCTAGGAATCCAACTTACAAGGGATGTAAAGGACCTCTTCAAGGAGAACTACAAACTACTGCTCAGTGAAATCAAAGAGGACACAAACAAATGGAAGAACATACCATGCTCATGGATAGGAAGAATCAATATCGTGAAAATGGCCATACTGCCCAAGGTAATTTATAGATTCAATGCCATCCCCATCAAGCTACCAATGAGTTTCTTCACAGAATTGGAAAAAACTGCTTTAAAGTTCATATGGAACCAAAAAAGAGCCCGCATCTCCAAGACAATCCTAAGTCAAAAGAACAAAGCTGGAGGCATCACGCTACCTGACTTCAAACTATATTACAAGGCTACAGTAACCAAAACAGCATGGTACTGGTACCAAAACAGAGATATAGACCAATGGAACAGAACAGAGTCCTCAGAAATAATACCACACATCTACAGCCAGCTGATCTTTGACAAACCTGAGAGAAACAAGAAATGGGGAAAGGATTCCCTATTTAACAAATGGTGCTGGGAAAATTGGCTAGCCATAAGTAGAAAGCTGAAACTGGATCCTTTCCTTACTCCTTATACGAAAATTAATTCAAGATGGATTAGAGACTTAAATGTTAGACCTAATACCATAAAAACCCTAGAGGAAAACCTAGGTAGTACCATTCAGGACATAGGCATGGGCAAAGACTTCATGTCTAAAACACCAAAAGCAACAGCAGCAAAAGCCAAAATTGACAAATGGGATCTAATTAAACTAAAGAGCTTCTGCACAGCAAAAGAAACTACCATCAGAGTGAACAGGCAACCTACAGAATGGGAGAAAATTTTTGCAATCTACTCATCTGACGAAGGGCTAATATCCAGAACCTACAAAGAACCCAAACAAATTTACAAGAAAAAAACAAACAACCCCATCATAAAGTGGGCAAAGGATATGAACAGACATTTCTCAAAAGAAGACATTCATACAGCCAACAAACACATGAAAAAATGCTCATCATCACTGGCCTTCAGAGAAATGCAAATCAAAACCACAATGAGATACCATCTCACACCAGTTAGAATGGCGATCATTCAAAAGTCAGGAAACAACAGGTGCTGGAGAGGATGTGGAGAAATAGGAACACTTTTACACTGTTGGTGCGATTATAAACTAGTTCAACCATTATGGAAAACAGTATGGCGATTCCTCAAGGATCTAGAACTAGATGTACCATATGACCCAGCCATCCCATTACTGGGCATATACCCAAAGGATTATAAATCATGCTGCTCTAAAGACACATGCACACGTATGTTCATTGCGGCACTATTCACAATAGCAAAGACTTGGAATCAACCCAAATATCCATCAGTGACAGACTGGATTAAGAAAATGTGGCACATATACACCATGGAATACTATGCAGCCATCAAAAAGGATGAGTTTATGTCCTTTGTAGGGACATGGATGCAGCTGGAAACCATCATTCTTAGCAAACTATCACAAGAACAGAAAACCAAACACCGCACGTTCTCACTCATAGGTGGGAACTGAACAATGAGATCACTCGGACTCAGGAAGGGGAACATCACACACCGGGGCCTATCATGGGGAGGGGGGAGGGGAGAGGGATTGCACTGGGAGTTATACCTGATGTAAATGACGAGTTGATGGGTGTAGCACAGCAACATGGCACAAGTATACATATGTAACAAACCTGCACGTTATGCACATGTACCCTACAACTTAAAGTATAATAATAATAAATAAATTTAAAAAAAATAAATAAAAAAAAAAAATTACAAAGTACAGGGAAAAAAAAAAAATCATGCTGCTCTAAAGACACATGCACACGTATGTTTATTGCGGCACTATTCACAATAGCAAAGACTTGGAATCAACCCAAATGTCCATCAGTGACAGACTGGATTAAGAAAATGTGGCACATATACACCATGGAATACTATGCAGCCATCAAAAAGGATGAGTTTGTGTCCTTTGTAGGGACATGGATGCAGCTGGAAACCATCATTCTTAGCAAACTATCACAAGAACAGAAAACCAAACACCGCATGTTCTCACTCATAGGTGGGAACTGAACAATGAGATCACTTGGACTCGGGAAGGGGAACATCATACACCAGGGCCTATCACGGGGAGTGGGGAGGGGGGATGGATTGCATTGGGAGTTATACCTGATGTAAATGACGAGTTGATGGGTGCTGACGAGTTGATGGGTGCAAAACACCAACATGGCAGAAGTATACATATGTAACAAACCTGCACGTTATGCACATGTACCCTAGAACTTAAAGTATAATAATAATAATAAATTTAAAAAAAAAAGAAAGGACCCAAAAAAGAAAAAAAAAGAACTAAAAAAAAAAAAAAAAAAAAAAAGACTATTCTATTACCACTTAAGAAAAAATCCATCTTTCCTTTTTGACTTCTTTTTGAAATGAACTTTATAAATAGCTACAGCAGCTTCATAAAAATACTTAATGCCTCTCATTTTGGCACTGCACTCAATGTATAAATGTACCTAGGAGAATCGACATACCGAAGATGTTGAGAATTGAAGCACTCATGTGTGTCTTCATTTCTTCAGGTCCAATCCAGTATATTTTATTAGTATTTTGTAGATTTTTCTATATATATTAGAGGTTTCCTATCAGGCTTATGACTAAGCATATAATTTCTTTACTTGCTATAAAATATTGGATTTTATCTTCTGTTATATATTATTACATATATGTACTTTTTTGTATTTGGATGCAGGATGTATTTTTTTTTTATTTTCGCTTGTGTTAAATCTATAATCTGTACTTTTAACAAATTTCTTGATAATTTTAATAATTTCATTGTTAATTCTTTGGAGTTTTCCAGATAGATATTTATATACAATGAAAATAGAAAACATTTTACTTATGTTATCCTTTTCATTGTTTAAATATTTTATTGTTTTCTCTTTTGTAATTGCATTATTTTAAATATCCAGTAAAGCTGTAAAGTGCATGAGATATAGTAGGCATGTTTTTTCTGTTTTTGACGTTAGTGCAAAGGTTTCAAGTGTTTCTCCGTTACATAAAATGTTGGTGTGGAGGCTGAAGTTTTGATATAGGTATTCAATATGTATTACATCATACACAGAAGATTTTATTAAATTTAGAGATTATATACTTGTCCTAATTACATTTAAAGATTTTAAAGATTTAACCTGAATCTGCATCCTGTTTTATTAAATTATTCTCCCCATCTTTGAGGAGATTAATTTTTCTATATGCTTCAACTAAAATTATGGATGTTTTAGAGTTTCTTACTATTGAATAAACTCTGTATTCTTAGAAAAATTTCTGATGAATGTCTTGTTTTTAATGTCTTATTGTATATTTTTTGCATTCTCTTCAGCACCACTTTATAGATAGCAGTTCACTTTCTGACAGTCATGATTTCTGATGATTAATTGATAAACTTTCCAATCATTGTTTCCCTATATTCGGTGTTTTATAATGCTCTAGCGACTTTCAAGATATTTTTCTTCGTCTTTGGTAATCAGCAGCTTTACTATGATATGTCTAGGTATTGCTTTGTTTTATTTTATTATATTTGAAATTTGCTGAGTTTTGATCATTTATATCATTAATTTCTGGAGAGCTATGTTTATGATAAATTTAAATACTTTTTGCTCTATTGTTTTATCTTCCTGTTTTATACCTCCTAAAATAATTTGGAAGCTTCAGTGATTCATTTGTTAAGCTTTCTGATATAATGCCACTTATCTTGAAGGATCTGCTTTCCTTTTTCAATATATTTTTCTCTATTCTCCAAATGCATAATTTCTATTCATTTATTTTCAAGTTCACTCCTTTAAGTTCATTTTGTATTTTAACCTCTCCATTTTGCTATTGTACACATCCACTGGTTTTGTGTTTCAGATTTTTTCACTATTATAATTTTATTAGATGCTTTCTTAACTTCAAAAAATCTCTATGAACCTTACCTTTCTGTTTACTTCATGGGTGTTATTCTTTACCATGTTGAACATAGTCAACAATAGCTGCTTTAAAGTCTTTGGTAATGTCAACATCTTGGACATATTTGGATGTGCACCACTGCTGTTTTATCCAAAGGTAATTAATTACATACTAACAGGTCTTTGCTTGTTTTAATTAAATTTTGTCTTGAGCAAATTGAATGTTACCATATGTATGTAGACTCTAGGCTTGTGACGATCCTTTGGAAAAGGTTACTTTTTCTTTTTTAATTTTTTATTTTTTTTTAGTTTTAGGTGACAGCCAGAAAAGTAGATTCAGATGTGTGCCTCATTTCTTCTGTCTGTGGCTCATGTAGCCATTCAATTCTCAAAGCTCAACTGCTCTACTTTTTTTGGTCTGTCATGCGTATGAAACACTCAGTGATTTGAGACTAGGATGTTGATTTAAATCTCAATTCAGTTTCTAAACCTTTGTGCTGCTGATTTGAGACTACCAGTTCTTGTATAGCTTGGGGTGAGCCTGAGACCTGTATAAGTTACTACACAAAACTAGTGTTTTTCTTTATTTAGGTATCTCCCTTGTGGAATTTTTTTCTGCATTCTCAAACCTGAAAGGCTCTATATTCTGGCTGTTCTGGCCAGATAGACAGGATTTCCCTTTCACTGAAGCTTTCCCAGGGGATCTACTAGTGTGGATTGTTGTCACAGCTCAAAAGGAAAATGATCTATGAGATTCTCTTCCTAAGTTTGAATTTCACCACAATACGGTTGGTATTATCTAATTTTCATAATCACCAGGGAACTTATTTTTAGTAGTTTGATAAGAGGTTTTAGTTGCAGTAAGTGGGAGAAAGGGGTTATAATGAGTTTTTATTTTAAAAAGGGTTATGATGTGTTTTTATTTTCAAACTATAACACTAAAAATGTGGGATAAAGGGTTATCCTGAGTTTGTATTTTAAAACTTTTTTTTTTAATTAAAAAAAATTTCTGACACCCTTCCCTTGGGATAAGCATCTTTTATACAGAAAGTCTTGAACCTTTCAGTTTTAGTCAATCTGAATGTTTTCTCTTTATAAATTCATGTACATTTATTAATATTATTGATATTTTGGTTTTACTTTTTTCATATTGTTTTAAGATATATCTTTATATTTTACATTAGGCTTTTTCATCATGTCTTTATCCTTTCTCAATTTTAATACAAATTTTATTATTTAGGAAGGTTATTATTTTTGCTTTAATTGTTTTTGTGATAATAATATTACCTAATACACTTAATCTACTTTTTGGGGGATTAGAGAAATAATATTGTCTACTGCTTACCTACTAGAACAGGGTAAAACTCAGCTAATAACTTTTTCTAAACCATTTTCTTCTTTATCCATGCCATCTAATTTATAATTACATGACTTGCTTCCAAATAATTTTTGTAAGATAATAAGCAATCTGACCTGCCTGAATTGAAACTTTTGAAAGTAACATTACCAGAGTTCTTGCCTGTTAAAAAACTATACATTATAACTCATGAATATAATTTAGCTTTATGTTATAAGAAATATATGTATATGTATCTTTATATATAAATTTATATATTTAAGTATATATAAAATATATAAAATACATTTATGTTAAATATATATATATATAATTTATATTTAATGTTCCCCATCAGTCAGTATCCTGTTGTTTCTTTATTTTTTGCTTCTTTCTATGTCTAAGCATGTTCTTAAGTAGAAATTTGAGGGAAGTTTCATAACATGAATATTTCTTCTTTTTTTGTTTGGTTATTGTGATGGTTAATTTTCTGTGTCCACTTGACTGAGCCATAGGGTATCTAGACATCTGATCAAACACTAATCTAGGTATGTCTGTAAGGGTGTTTCTAGCTGAGATTAACACATGAATTGGTAAAGATTGTCTGATTAAAGATTGGCTCCCTAATGTAGGTGGGCCTCATATATATAGGTATATATGTGTATGAGTATACATATATATAAACACACACACATATATAAATATATATATGAGTATGGCTGCAAAAATACTATTTGTCATATTTTATACCCTTGAAATATTTACTAGGTTAATTTTTGGGGGATATACATAATTATGATGCAGAAGTCTGAGGACATGGATATTCTTTGATATTTTGTCTGGTTTCTAAAAATTCCAAAAAGTTTTACCATAATATACATCAGGTTGGGCCATTAGGTTGTTTTGTGAAGGTATATAGAAAATATGAAGATCTGTGTCACATACCTAATTAAAAGAAAGTTTTGTCAAAAATAAATTTTGTTATTGATTCTATTTCATTGATTTGGCTTATTTCTGTGTAATCCTTTTTCCATATTGTGCATTTCTTTTGCTTTTCTTCTGTATGTATATTTTTTATCAGAAAGTGCTTTGTTTCTTTTTTCCTTTTGATTTTTACATTTTTCTATTTTTCATCTTGAAGACTTTTTTCCACTGTATTTAATCACCAATGTAATCTATCAAGTATTGACTTTACTTCTGAAATAATGTTTCATTTATACTTATTTTCTGCTATATGTTGCCATTCTAGTCAAACATTTTTTCCCAATCACCTCATTTAATAGATATTTAATTCTAATTTATGTTACTTTCAAAGAGATTGTAATTTTGCATTATTTTCTTCTAGTTGTTTTTAAAATAAATTCAGGTTTCATCTTGTAATTATGCCTTTCTAATTATCTTTTATAATATCTACAAATAGTATCCTGTTTTCTCCTTACATTTTATCATTTATATATTTATAGGTAATATATTTTTATTGTTCTTTTAAGTACTTGAAATTGTTTATAATTTTATTATGAATGTGTGTATATATTATTATCATGCTGATTGCATCACAGGATAGACTTAAAATTTACACTCCTTAGTATAAACATACAAGTTTGTAATTTATATTTTTCTAATCCTCAACTTTTGGTTCCATTTTGTTAATTTTATCTCAAAAATTCTTGGAGAGCTACAAGAAAATTTTGCACTATTATTTACTTATTTGAATAATCTTTGTAATTCTAGATGTATGCATTTACTGCGGTTTTGTCTGTTACATAAAACTTTATGCCTATAATATGTTAAGAAACCTCCAATATATTAATACTCATTTATTATTTTGACCTCAGTTCTGTTTTGCTGATTTATTGTTGTTATTATTATTTATATTTTTGGATAGATTTAAAGTACACATTTGCAAACACTCTCATTTCTACCTTTCTTTGCCAAAATTTTAAATGTAAATTTAAAAACTTCATACAGCACATTCTGATAGTAACTCTATAGCAAAATTCTCTCCATTTACATAATTGAATATTTACGTATTTGCTTTTATTCTTTCAAACATATTTTATATTCTTTATTATAACTTTACTTTTTAAATACTGTTCTTCTTTGTAATGTGTTTTTTCCTCTGCTACATGCAGTTGAATGTCGAAGAAGCTTATAAATTTCATCAGAGTTTGGCATCTAGACAGGGATTTGTGGAGAAAACCAGTTCAGGGATGTATAATTAAGCTTCCGACTATACTGGTTTGTTATTTCCAATTCTCTAGTTAATTTATAAATTGATTTATTTTATTTGAATCGTTGCGATACTATTAGAGAAAATGTCGCATGTCTATATTACATAAATCTGATGGTATGAAAGTGTAATGGAACTCCGTGTATCTGCCATGGCAATGTCACTTTCTGCTACACATAAATTAGATTAGTGAAGACATCTCTTCCACATAGTGCTCTGGACTTCTTAAAATAGAAGCAGCCATCCTGGCTAACACGGTGAAACCCCGTCTCTACTAAAAATACAAAAAACTAGCCGGGCGAGGTGGCGGGCGCCTGTAGTCCCAGCTACTCGGGAGGCTGAGGCAGGAGAATGGCGGGAACCCGGGAGGCGGAGCTTGCAGTGAGCTGAGACCCGCCCACTGCACTCCAGCCTGGGCGACAGAGCGAGACTCCGTCTCAAAAAAAAAAAAAAAAAAAAAAAAAAAAAAGCAGCTCCCTTCAGTTATTGTCTACTATTAAATAATATTCTGAGAGATTTTTGATTGGTATCTGATTTATAGTCTTTAAATGTCTGCATTCTTCAGTTTCAGTAGCATCAACAGTGAATACTTGTACAATTGAAAGATATGTGCCGTATTTTAGTCTTTCCTCTTTCAAATATATTTGCCGATGAAAAAGCAATGTGATGACATTTTTCTTGAATAATAAACATGACTGTTTACTGATATGTGCATATTTGTTCAGTACCTTTTGTTATTTTACATCTTTATATATGAAAAATTTAATTTTCCTAGGTGATTAAAGATAATATAATTTTGAATCATGTTTTTTGTTTCAATAAGATAAATTTTCAACTTGAGTCTGGTAACAAGTTGGGAAAAATTTTATACATTTATATAGACAATAATATGAATAGATTAGCTTAAAATAGACACACGGACACTGTAATATATAGTGCTGCTTATTAGGAGTAAGCATAAAATAATGGAGAATTTCACTGATAGGAAAGAAAGGCACACCTTATGTTTTATTACTATGAGAACAAGTTGGATTTTTTAAAAAGAATGAGCAATAGTGCAGGTGTTTACCACTAATATTTAGTTGAGGGAGAGAACATCTCACTGTGAAGAAAGTCTTTGTCTCAGTGATTCAGGTGCACATCAGCAGAACTGAATCATCATCCATACTTGGCTGTTTGTTGGTAGTATCTACAGTCAGCATCACTGTGGTGTGCTAGATGAGGGGTTTGGATTTACTACAGAGCATCTAAAAGCAAAACTATGTGAATCCAAGCACTATAACTCCTTAGGAAACTTCAAGTATTATTCAGAATTATTTTAAAGAGGATGAAGTGTACGCAGAAGTTCTACAGGTTAATTTAAGTGCAAATGTTAGTGGTGTCTTGACGTCATTATTACATAAAAATAAGTATGGCCTAGAGAAACACAATATAGCATCATACAAGGTAATTTCTTTTTCAAATGGCTAATAGCTGGATAATAATGTGATTTTAAATTATGTTGCCAATGATGTAACTAATTTCACTACCAAATTATGGCGATTTGTAAATATTTGTATTTTTATAAGTATTAATTATGAGTAATAGATTTAGGTGGCAGAAACATATTTTATTTTACAGCAGCTGCTCAGAATACAGAGGAAAGAGCACTATGGGAACAAATCAGATTTCCCAAAAGTATGTAAATAATGAATCTTTTTGTTCAGAATGTCAAGTTTAATTTAATATTGCTGGTGCAGTGTAGTACTCTTCAACATGTATTTATGTGGGGCCTCATGCCAGCTACCTGGATCAACTCCAAGGCCTACTGAGCCAAAATCTGCCTTGCCTAAGGAATGATGCCAGTGTATTCAAAATTGAAACACAACAGAAACATCCTTCTGAATGGAGTTAAACTGTTGAGAGCTCTTTGAATGATGAACTTTAGTTCAATTTCTAAGAAGTAATCATGTGCTTTATTTAGTGCCTATTATGCTACTTCAAGTTTCTTCTTCCTCTTCACTGAGCATCCTTCCTCTTCATTAAATTTCATCTTTATTCACTCTATGGAACTGACAAACAATGCTTGAAACATCTGGTGCTGTACTACCTGATAAAGTACCTAATGTCACAAGTTGATTTATTTCCTTCATGTATATTTGACACTGCTTATTTCCATAACATTAAAGAGGAAAAGTTTACTGCATTCTATACAAGTAAATATCATAAACATAAAGCAATTAATAATTAAAGTAATTCTTCAGAATAGTTGGGAAAAATTATAGATTTTACATACTGTCACACTATAAATACAAATAAATACGTGACTGACAAGTCAAAGATATTGATACTGAAATAATTTTAATAACATTAAAATAGTCATAACATACATCCCTATTTTTAAAACCTTTTTATCTTAAAATTCCTTGCCACTGTTATAGAAAAAGAAAAGGAGAATCATTGTTGCAGGACATAGTATTTAAAATTATGCATGCATCTGTATACGGTATGGTAATTTCCTCTCAAAAAATAAGCAAGTATTGTCCCAAACCTTGAAACCAAGATTCATTTTGTTCCAGATCAGGTAGAGGAATATGGATTGGGATAAATATTTAGAACTAAAAGAATTTTTTTTTTCTTCAGCTCGACTGTGTCTGAAAGTTTTAATGATTCTCCATTCTGGCCCAATGTAGGGCTAGTCATAGAGTTCATTTCTGGAGATTCACAAACACAGTAGGTTCCAGGTTATTCCAAAACCTTCACACAATGTGAAAAATACCAGTACACTGTCTCTGGGAAAGACAGTGAAATTTGTCAAATATTTGCGCAATAAGATGTAATTCACCCAACTTCTTTTCAGAATGTCACAGACGCACCGATTTAGAGACATGACTTTCTCTTGAAATATATGCTATAACCATTAACCTACCAAATTATTTAACCTACCATTAACCTACAAAATGTTTGAGTTTTCAGATTTTAGCAGCCATACTCTGAATTTTAAAAATTGGGATAAGCATTTTATGTAATCATCTTCATTGTATGATAGTATGGATAATGGCAAACCACTCAATGCCAAATATCTCCTTCTTATTATTGAAATTGCACCAAAAATGAGATTATATTATTAAAATTCATGCAAGTAATTTCTTGGTTCAGACACAGTAAATTACAGATAGACTAGAGACTCTAACAGCACTGGATCCTAAGGCACAGAAAAGATATGAATAAAAATAGAAAAAAAAACCCATTAAAGATAGACTATTGAAAACACATATTTACTTCTTTTAAATTTGTACTAGACTGACCTGCATTCAAATAACAGGTATTGTCAATAAATATGTATATAAAAGTGTATATTTATGCTGATTTATTCTTTGCAGCATATGCTCACAGAAATGTTGAATCAACCATTATAAACCATAGAATTACGATAAAATAATAGTTCAGTATTTTGCCTGGCAAAATTATGTTACGATAAACACTTGTGCATTTGGTGCCCTGGATTTTGAAATAACTTTATTTCCTGCTGTGAAAATGAGAAAATGTGGTTCATGATATCAGGTTTCAGGCTCACATTTTATATTGATTTGTCAGAATGAGAAACAGTAACTACAGGCTTGGGAGACCCTGCTGCTCTGCCCTTCTGGCTTCAAATAAGCCCCAATATGAGGAATACATAGTAATGTGAAAAAAGCAGACTCAGGGATTATTGTATGAAATATTTTCTAGATCTTCTCTAGTCTAAGACACATACTGTATTTGGAATATTTAAGAATAAATACAGGACATATAAAAGAATTTATTGAATGCATTTTTCAATATTATTTTGAGACTAGTAATGAAAGTCTACATCAAACAAAACCTTCCTCCCTGCTATGCCTCATATCTTCAGAAATGTAATTTCCTGAATAAGTAATCTTAATCCAGTAAAGACTTAATTTGGTCTTTTTACTTTATAAATGTAATTCGCTTCCTCAATAAAATGTTGCTGAGTTTAAGCAGCAAGGGATATATCAAAGATGTATTAAAATGTCTTAAGTCTATTTTCCTCATGCTACATCATAAAATATTTTTCAATTCTTAAAGCTCATCTTAGCCCCTTCCCTGCATAAAACACAACAATAATAGTTTCTTCAATGCTTATTCTATTGTTCTAGTGACATCAATAAGTCAATAACATGCCTGCAATACTTTCCTCACTCCAAGAAATATTACAATACACGTAACAAAATTCATTTCTTTCAATTTGTATACAATTACTAAGTTTTGTGTATAATTGCTAATAGTTTTTATACATGGGGTCAGTGGCAGTCATTGTCAAAGGTGGACTTCTAAATGACAGCAACAGTAACAAACCATGGATGGAAATGAATTACAAATAAAATTATTGAATAAAAGTGGTTGATGTGTTTGATCAAATCAGTGTTTCCTGATCTTTAGCGAAAGAGCAGGAAAAAAGAACCAAAGTGGAAATTTCGTAATACATATTGACAGAACCATCTGTGAGATTTAAAGTGGCCAGGCAGAAAGGTTGCACCTGGGATGTCTTTAAAATGATACATACACAGCGGTTAAGACAGAATTATAGCTTCCTGTAGAAGATCTTTTATACAGAGATGTATTTTGAGGTTCTTGTAAGTAAATAATACAGAGGATGTTTTAAGTTATTACACTAGAATGCTGTATTTCTATAGAAATGGTTAATAAGAACCTTAATTTGGGTTTCTGGTGACTTTTGTTACTTTTAAGACAAAACAGTACTAATTATTTTTTGCTGATATTTAAGAAACTAAAGCTGTTAATCTTTAAACTCTATTAATAAAGATGTTACCATAAATATAAAATCAATATAGTTAGTCAAACATGCTCAAAATAGCCTTAGATACCACCATAAATTGCCATGTTTACCTTTAATCCAGCAAGATACCTGAACATCTGCATTTAACTCAGTTCTACTTCAGATGTTAGGTATTTGTATATATGAGGGGAATATAGCAAAGCAAAACAAACCAACAAAACCAAACACCCTTCTCTTTGGTGATGGAGTTATTCATTGTCACAGAAGCGAATGGGCAAAAAGGACAGTAAATCTTAGCTAAGTCTCCAGCATGGGGTTAATATTATAAAGTGTTTTCATTCTGTATTAGAGATCTAAGCACCCAATTTCCATCTCTTGCTTCTTTCACTCACAAAGGCCAAATCACATTTCAAAGTTTAGTTGTCACTTCCACAAAAATCTATAATAACTATAGTCACTCAGCCAGTCCAAGTTAGTGTTTGCTTCTCTGAACTCAGAATAACTTTCGCGCTGTTAGGAGTCACTTATCAGCTAGGATGCCCACCAATATGCCTGATTAGGCTACGAACTCTTCAGGTCATGGGCTGTCTTTGCTCTCTAAATTATAATAGCCTATTTTATATGTTCTCCCTAAAAGTTTATTAAATGAATGAATGGTTATCCAGTCTCCTCCTGTGTGATTTTAGTCAGAGTTGTTTTGTTTTTTTTTTTTTTTTTTTTTTTTTTTGTTTTTTGTTTCAAAGCATAATAGTGTATTATTTCTTTAGGTTTAAGAATTGTGCTTTTTATTTCAAAATATAATAATTTCTATGTATTTAAAGCTAGTTTTACATTGATGAAATATAATAATTTTTATGTATTTAGAGCTAATTTTATGATATTTTACACTGTGCATTTTATTATTAAGATAAGGTTTTGTAAAACAATCTATTATAAAGATACACACACGTGTGTGTTCCTTGCAGCACTGTTCACAACAACAAAGACATGGAATCAACCCACATGCCCATCAGTGGAAGACTAATTAAGAAAATGTGGTACATATACACCTTGGAATACTATGCAACCATGGCAAGGAATGAGATCATGCAGGAACATGGATGGAGCTGGAGCCATTACCCTCAGCAAACAGAGGAACAGAAAACCTAACACTGCATGTTCTCACTATAAATGAGAGCTGAATGATGAGAACACATGAACAGATGGTGGGGAGCAACACACACTGGGGCCTACTGGGGGGTGAGGAGTAGCGGGAGGGAGAGCATCAGGAAGAATAATTAATGGATGGACTGGTTTCATACCTAGGTGATGGGATGATCTGTGTTGCAAACCGCCATGATATACATCTACCAATGTAACAAATCTGCACATCTGACACATGTATCCCTGAACTTAAAAGTTGGGAAGAAAATAAGTAGTTTTGTGAGAGGGCCTCTAAAATAAATAATATTGGCTTGTTTCCTTTTTGAAGAACTTAAAAAGTATATGTCACATTAAAAATTCTGATAATACTTACCATTAAGAAATTTGATTATTTTGTTCAGCCATGTATTTCTCTAGCTATTAAGAACAGGAACTCTGAGTCATTTCTTGTGTATAATTTCCATTAATAATATGGGGAATCACATTTTGTAAAACATACTTTGAAAAATGTCACATTGTTTTATTACGATTGAATCGCAATTTTTGTTAACTGGTATTTGCTAATACCTGTTAACTTTTGTCAACATTGTTTTTATTTGATACTGGAGGTTACAAAAATAATTTTTCAAATATAATTTATATGACTTTACTGCCATCATAACCAAATTAAATAAGTACAGTGATAAAATATCTACCAGTCAGATTCTAGTGTCTATCATTGCCGTGACCTAAAGAAACCACTAATTTCTCTGGACTTCAGGTTTTTCATCTATAATACAATGAGATACTAACATTATCAAATTTATTATTCATTCATTCATGAGTTGCTTTAAGGTAGTAGTTACTCTTTCATATCCTGAAGTTTGCCATTTACCATCCTGACTGCATGTAGCTTACATATGGAACGTCCTGAACTCATACATATCTTTTAATTTTTAAAAATGAATTCTAAGAGAAAAAATGTTTAAAGTCTTATCAAGAAGCATACGCATGATAAGGTAATTTTTATTAGTGAGAATACAGGAAACAACCTAGAGATCCAAAAGAGGTGATTGGTTTAATACCTGACATTAAATTACAGGTGGTACTATGATTATTATAATATATATTCATATATTCTATATTACCTATAATGTGACATGTCACTTATTAGTTTTATATATCAGTTTACAGTTGTATACTACAACATTTTATTTATTGCATATCATTTTCTTGTATGGATATGCCAAAATTTATTCTCACATTAATTTATTTATTCACATTTACTATCAGGACAAATCCTCTTCATCCTTGGCAATGTTTAAAGCTCACAAGATCCAAGACTTTAAAAATGCATTATATTAATGTAACATTGTGGTTGTTATTACCCACAAGCAAACACACACATACACACAGGGCACATATATGAGTTGCATAATATTGCATACCACATTACAATATATTAGAGTATTATATATACACACACATATACAATATGTATGTAACTGCATATATAATTATATATAATACTATGATAATCATAATGTAAGTATATATACATCCCATGTATTATGATATATTATTACCTAACACAGTTTATAAATTATATGTGTTAATGATTATATTATCACTCATAATTTAATGTGTCTTCAAAGTCATTATATGCGTTTTTTAAGTTTTTGTCTCCTAGAATGTATGTTCCAGGAAGGATTCTGGTTTTTTTTCACAATTGTATCCCAAGATTGAAACCTTACCTGGAATGTCCAGGATTTATCCACATAATGAATCTGTACAAATTAATGTGTGAAAACAAAATTTTAGCATATACATAAAGTAAAATCCTTTAAAATACTATGGTATAAAACTATATGTTTGTACAAAAGTGATGAGATTGTATACACAAATAAAAATAATGGTTCAAAATAAAAATAAATTATTCTAAATTGTAAAGAAACATCTTTATTGGAAGCATGCCTAATGAGAATGAGTGGGGAAGTGAGATGAGGCATCTGGAGAGATTGACAGGGTCAATATCATGCTAATTTAAGACTCTGTTCCTTGTTAGGAAGTATTATGCAGCAATTGAAAGAATTTAAGCAAATTTCCCAAACTGATACATGTATCGAGACTAAGCCACATCATTTCATTTTGTGAATCAGTAGGTGTTCTATTTTAGCTTCTGGCACAAAGTAACCAATGATTCCACATGATTTTTTTCTTAATTGGTAGATTTATTTTTAGTTTTATTTTTATAGAAAAATTGTGAAGTGCAGAGTTTCCATATATCCCCCAATCCTTCATACCCATTTTTGCAAATATCAACATTTTACATTAATGTGGTACACTTAGTAAAATGAATAAACCAATATTTATACATTATTTATCAAAGTAATAGATAACAGGAGGGAGCACTCTGTGTTTTGTACAGTCCAATTAGTTTTGACAAATGAATAAATTCATGTGTCTGTCATTATAGGATCATACAGAATAGTTTCCTGTCCTAAAAAGTATTCTGTAATCCATATTTATTCCCCTGTTCATCTTTCCTTCATAACATCTTGACAACCATTAATCTTTTTACTCTCTCTATAATATTTACTGCCTTTTCCAGAATGTTATATAGTCATAAACATACAGTATGTACACTTTTCAAACTGGTCTATTTCACTTAGCAAAATATATTTAAGGTTTATCCTATTCTTACTATTCATTTTTCATAATTGGATATGCCACTTTTTTTATCTCTGAATAATATTTTATTTTATGAATGCACCACAGTTTGGTTATCTATTCATCTGTTGAAGTATATCCTGATGCATACAATTACTTGAAATTATAAAGAAAGTTGCTGTAAGCATTTGTGTGTAGGTTTTCATGTGGACAGAAGTTTTTCAACTAATTTTGGTAAATACCAACAAGTATAGTTGCTGGATGTTATTGTGTTAAGCTTACTATCAACTTTGCAAGGAACTGCTGAGCTGTTTTTAGAAAGTGGCTGTAATGTTTTGCATTCTCATTTGCAATGAGTAATTGTTCCTGTGGCTCCATATCCTTGTCCGCATTGGGTGTTGTCAGTGTTTGAGATTTTACTCTTCTAATAGATATGTAATAGTATGTCATTGTTATTTTAATTTGCGATTCTCTAGCTTCATATGATATTGAATACCTTTTCGTATGCTATTTTGCCATCTGCTTGTCTTCACTGATGAAGTGTCTGTTTACGTCATCTAAAGTGAACCCATTTTAGCCCATTTTTCAATGAGTTATTTGTTTACTTATTGTTCCAAGAGTTTTTAGTGTATTTGGATGTCAATCCTTTATCAGATATGAGCTTTGCAAATATTGTCTCCCAGTTGGTAATTTATCTCTTTATTCTCCTGACTACTTTTTCAAAGCAGAAATTTTAAAAATTATATGAAGTCCAACATTCATGTTTTTCTTTAATGGATCGTACTTTTGGTGTTGTATCTAGAAAGTCATCACCAAACTCACTCACCTACATTTTCTCCTAGGATATTTTCTAGAAGTTGTACACTTTTCCATTTTACCTTTAGTTTATGATAGATTTTTACTTAATTTTTGTGAAAGGTATATCTTTGTCTAGATTATTATTATTATTATTTTGCATGTGGCTGTCCATGCCTTGTTCCTGGTCTTAGGGTGACAATATTTAGTTTCTCATCATTGAGTATGATGTCAGCTGTAACTTTTTTGAAGATGTATTTATCAAGTTGAGAAAGTTCCCCTCTATACCTAGTTTGCTGAGAGGTTTTATTTAAATAATAAATGAGTATGGGATTTTGTAAAATATTTATATATATATCTTTAAAATCTATATTTTTTTCTTTAGCTTGTTGATGTGATAGATTACATTAAATAATTATGGGATCTTGAAACTTTCTTGTATAGCTGAAATAAATCTCAATAGACCATGATGGGATTTATTTTATGTATTATTGGAGTTAATCTGCTAATATTTTGTGGAGTATATTTACCTCTATGGTCATGAAAAATACTAGTTTGCAGTTTTTCTTTCTTGTGAAGTCTTTTGTTTTGAAATTAGCATAAAGCCGACTTCAAAGAACCAGAAAGTGTGCCATCAGTTTCTACTATCTAAAAGAGATTTCAGAAGGTCATTATCATTTCTTTTTTAAAGGGTTGGGGTAATTCATCAGTGAAACCATCAGGGTTTTGTGCTTTCTTCTTTGGAAAGTTATTAATTATTGCTTCGATCTCCTTAATACACAGAGAACTACTCAGAATATCTATTTTATCCTTTATGAGTTTTGGTAGATTGTGTCTCTCCATGAATTTTTCCAATTTAGGTAAGTTATCAAATTTATGGGCGCAGAGTTGCTTATAATGCTCATGGGATTACTGGGAATGGCAGTTCATTTCTGAAATTAGTCATTTTTGTTACGTTTCATTTTCTCCAGGTTACTCAGGCTGGCGATTCATCAACTTTTTAGGTCTTTATAAAGAGCCAGGTTTGATTTTGTTGATTATTTTTCTACTAATTTTCTATATTAAATTTCATTTATTTTTTGGCCTTTTTAAATTTTTTTCACTTATTTTGGATTCCAACTTTTTAAATTATCTTGTTTGTTATATACCAGAGTTGAAGTTTAGATTGATTTTAGATCTTTCTTCTTTCCTCGTGTATGCATTCAATACTATAAATTTATCTCTAAGTGCTGCTTTTGCTGTGTCCCACTCATCTTAATAAGTTGCATTTTTGTTTTTATTTAACGTAAAATATTTTAAAATTTATTTTAAGGCTTCCTTTTGGACCTATGGGTAACTTAGAAGTGTGTGTTTAATCTTAAAGATTTCAGGATTTTCCAGCTGTCTTTCTGTTATTGATATCTAGTTTAATTTCACTGTGTTCTGATAGCAGCATACTTTGTATGATTTATATTATTTAAATTTTATTAAGGCATGTTTTATGACCCAAAATGTCAGCTATCTTTGTATATGCTACACAGAAGCTTGAAAAATGTGTATTCTCATGTTCTGATCGTGATATTGAGTTTATCTACATGCCTCCTGGCTTTCTGCCTTTTTAAATATGCTTCTAATATTACTTAAGGTGTAACATAAGTATAATTAGACAGAGACAACTCGTGGGAAAATAATATTTATATTTTAACCATTCACAGAACTCTTTATAAAGTAAGTATAATGGTCATTTACCTTGTATTGATCATCTTCTAATTGCTAGACTTAACATGTGTGGTTTTTAAGGGCTTTACTTTTCCTTTTAGAAAAATGAATGAAAACTTTATGAAACAAATTGCTAAACAGTTTAAAATTATTTGTTTTATTGAGAAACACCACCATATTTCTGTCTCATAGATTAACTTGACTACACCATATGAAGTGGATGACACTGAGGAATACATTGTGTACACTTTGAATATTTTTATTCTTTGGTTTCTGAATTCCAAATTTCACATCTATGTCACAATACCACTTCGTTCTAAAATTTTAACATAATCATAAATATTTAATCCAGTTTTTATGTTTTTTTTCTTTATGGTTTGTGGACCACATAATAACATTGCACACAGCTAATGAAATGAGTGCTTAGTATAGTTATGTATGAGTACATTACTTGAAGGATGACATCAGATTACCTTTGCTCCTTTAAAAAATATCATTAGATCTACTACATCAATGTTAGAATTGTACCTTGGAGAATTTATTTTTCTACTATTCGAACCTAATAATATCTTTCTGAGGAAAAGCTTGATTTAAATTGGAGGTAATGTTGTTTATGCTTGTATCTACACTGAAGAGTTCTAATTTTGTGTGAAAATGCAAATTTACTTTTATATCAATTATTTGTTAATGTTAACATGTAAAGTTTGAGAGTTAATAGTCAATAAGTAAAAAATACCACCACAATATTGTGTGCATTGCAATAACTACATTTACAAATGTATTGCCTGCTTTAGAATGACAGTTTGTGTTAACTCTAAATTCATTTGTTGAAATTCTAACCTCCCAGTGAGATGGTATTAGAAGATGGAGTCTTTGAGAGATAATAAGGTTATAAATTGGATAAGTGCCCTTATTAAATAGGATCCAGGGAGCTCTCTTGTCCTTCTGCCATGTGAGTACACAGGGAAAAGATGGCATCTATGAACCAGCAAGCAAGCCTGCAACACACACTGAATCTGCCAGCACTTTAATCTTGTAGTTTCCAGCCTCCAGTACTGTGACGAATTTCTATTGCATATAATCCACCCAGTCTATAATATTCTTTTATAGCAGCCTGAATGGACTAAGACATTGTTACTCAATGGTTGTCAAATATGTAGACGTAATAATGTTTTTGAGAATTTTTTTAATTTATAAAACTGTAAATTTTCCTGATATCTTAATATTATTTTTTTGATTATGTATGGGTATTATCTCTGAGTAATAGACTATATTCCTCATCAATGTGAACTAACTCTCCCCTGAATAATTTTAACTAAAATGTTCTTGCAGTGATGAAATTATTTTATTTTGAGGATTACTTGCCACAAGTTTGTCAATAAAGTCCTTCATTTAATTATTGGCTTTCTATGGATTTCCCAGAAGAATCCTATTTAAAAAATATTCAAGCCCCTCTATTAATTTACAAAGTTTACAATGACCCAATTAAGATTACTCACAATTTTCTTTCAGATTAGCCTGACAATCAAATTGAAAATTTGGTAAGTTATTTGTGTGTATATTGTATTGATAAAGAATTTAAAGAAAGTGTCATGTATTCCTTTTCTTTCTCTTAGTCTGCATGTTATATTAGGATTTCTGTTTCGGATTCAGATCCAGTATCTCTTGTACATCATAATATCCTTTTAGGTATGATGTGTCTAACAGTAACAGCAATGTTGTAATTCATGTACTTCTATGTGGGGTTTTATTCTACTAAATTGAGGAGTTTTGTTTCTACTAAAAATTTAGTAAAATGAGACTCAATTTATGTCCTGTATAAATAATAAGTTAATATAATGACATTCATTTCACTTTTCTACTGTAATCCATTGAGTAATACAAAATTGGAAAAATATAAATGAATAAATTTTCCTCCTAAATTAAACCAGAAAAGCTTCTAAAGCATTCATCAAAAGCTATAATTAATATTTACCACACAATTAGAATTTGATATCAGATCCAAAGAGGAATCTAAGACTAAGCAAATACATGTAAATATTTTAGATGATGTATTTGCTTCAGTCTGTCAATAAATCAGTAATTAGATTACAGCTGTTTTTATGTAATTTTTTCATCTAAAAAGGGAATATTGATAAAACGATATGTTGGATAATGTATTCTAGGGCAATTCATTAGAATTAAAAATTATATCTTTTCCATACTTTATACTTTATGACCAGTTTCTAATATTTAGATGGAATAAGTAGACAGAACATAAATAAATAAGTAAATGTTAGTCAAATACCAGTGACCTGGCCTCAAGTGATCCTCCTGCCCTTGTGTAGCTGAGATTACTGGTGTGAGCCACCACATCATGCTAATATCTTATTTAAAAGATAAGATATCATAAATCGTTCTATGTTATACATGTTGTGGTTATAAATGCATTTCGCAATGCATATAAATACTAATGTATTTATATTCTCAATATGTATAGCACAGAACTATGTTTTATTGTCAACTACTCAATAAATTTATTGATTTGTAATTTAATAAAGGTAGAAATTAATGCATTTTGCTTTGCAAATGAAAGAAGAAAAATAACATGGTGAACGAATCAGTGTAAGCTAGAGAATAAAACAAATAAAATAATGATTGGTGAGGTTAAAATTATATTACTCTATCAAAATTTATTTTTAAACTATAATGTTTCATCATAAAAATTGGTGACCATAGATGTAAGAATCAACAGAGCAATGTAAAAAAACATTGACTAAATAAAACAGCAGTGTTAATAGTTGATCTGTGTAATATGATAAAATGAAGTATTCTACAGTAATAGCATGCAATCAAAGATGATGGTCCTCAGATGTAACTACTAAAAAATAATTTATTGTTTTTAAGAACATCAAAGACAAGTAGACTTTGTGAGTTAAATAAAAATGATATTAAAACACTAAATGTTATTAATCTATCTAGACTGAAGAATAACTGATAACCTAAAATATATATATATTATTTATTATTATGTTTGAACACTATATTCAGTATTCCACAAACATAGAATCTATATTAGTGAACTCCAGAAAAACAGAACCAATAGCATACATTTCTAGAGATAGAAAAATATTTGTTATAAGGCATCATCAACTCACGCTATTGTGAGGGCCAACAATTCAGACAATTGCAGGGCAAGAAAGTAGCCTAGAAATTCTAGCAAAAGCTGATATTGCAGAATTACTGTATTGCAGTTAGGAGAAAGAATTCCTTCTTCAGGGGACCTCAGTCTTTTCTATGAAGACCTTCAAATGATTGCATGAGGCTCACCCAATTTTGGAGGGAAATTAGCTATATTAAATGCCTATGAATTTATACATTAAATACATCTAATAATACATTCAGAGCAACCTCTACACTGGTGTTTGACCAAATAATGGCACCAGAGCCTAGCTCACTTAGCACATAAAATTAACATCACAACATTTAATGTCAACGAAATCCATAGAAGAATATCCAATATTGAAACTTACTATTTAAAATTTTGCCAGGTTTTAGCCAGAAATATTAGAAAAGAGAATTTTAAAGGCTTGAAGAGAGGAAGAAAACATAAAGTAATATGATTGACTACATAAATAACACAAAATAAATAAGACTAACAAGTTGTGGGAATTAATAAGTGAATTTATTTACTTTGTTATATATAAAAATTATAAAAACATACAATATTTCTCTACAGAGGCAAGAAAAGAACACTAGAAATAAACTTTTTCCTGAAATTATGTTTAAAAGAAATGTATGAAAATATTATTTTAATTTTTGAAGTAAGACCCCAACTAGTATAGATAACTCATAACCTTAAGGAAACTGTATTCCATATAGACATTATTTCCTAAATTCTGAATATCCAATCAATTACTATAAAATATCTAATTTTTGCTACTTATTTTACTAGAGAATCTTTATAATGATTCTTATGAAGAAAAACTAACTTAATAGGATAAACTCTACTAGATAACATTATGGCTTATAAAATAGTATAATTAAAGTATTTTTTTTTTTTGATAGGCAAGTGGACACATAGAATGAAATGACTCAGAAATAAGCTAGTACATACATAGAAAACTACAATATAGCAAAGTAGGTATTGCGGACCTGTGGTGAAAACGATTGTAAAGTAGCCCAATTTTTATGTAGAAGAGAAAGGATGGTGGATTTCTGCCTCCCATTGTACACAAGAAAACCAACTCCAGATAGACTTATTTTTTAAAGTAAAAGGCAAAGCATTAAGGATTTACCAGAGGATACAGGGGAATATACTTACCAACTTTTGGTAGGAATGATTTCTAAATTAATTAACATAGTGTCCAAACAAAAGAATAAAAATATTAAATTCCATTAGAAAAAATACGTGTTTTTTTTTCTTAAATAGGATAATTTTAATTGATTAAAAGTATGACCTCTTACGTGAAGACATTTGCCAAATATGAAACAACATAATAATATCCGGAATCTATAAGGACCTCTTAACATTAAAAATAAGAATTAACAAGCAACAGAAAACAGTAAAATGACCAAAAGGTATTTTGGGCCTGAAATACAATTAGAAACACAATGACTATATGTTAGTGCCCAGGAACATGAAACAAAACAAAATTTTTTATAATTCATAGCCTGACAAAAAGTAAAATATTTGATGATAGAGTAGATGCGAGACTGTAGCAGCTACAAAATGTATACAATATTAATAATTTCATAAATCTTTACAATCTCTCTGGAAAATATTGGCATTATGTAGGAAATTGAAAAAGTATATATAACTCCATAATCTCAACATTACTTATATACCACAGATAAAAGTTTCTGCTAGGATTAAAGAATATTCTCAAGAATGTTTTATAGCATTTACTGTTTCTATAACAAAGAAACATTCTAAAACTTAACAAGAAATTAATATGAACATGGTAATCACATTAATAAGTATGAGCAAATTCATTCAATAAAATGTGAGTTAGACATGAAAAAATACTGATCTACAACTAAACATATCAAAGTTGATGTACCATAGAAATAAAAAACAAATTACAGAGTATATACAGCAGCCTTCCAGGAGTGCAGAGTAAAAAATAGGCAAAACTAACCAATGTTATTCATTCACTTATATACTTAAAAACTCTATAGATAATGATGAATGAACACAAAATTTAACATATTATTTACTTCTGGATGAAAGGCAAAAGTTGTTATTAAAGATAAACAAAGAAGGGTTCCATATTAGTGGAAGATTTCTATTTCTTAAAACAACCAGTCAGTTTCTATGTGTTCTAGTTATTGCTACGTACAAAACAAATATATTTTTATATTTCAAAAATTATGTTTGCATATGTATGTGTTTAAGTCCCACAATGACTTCTACCAAAGATAAAAATGGAAGATATTTACAACTTTATAAGTGATATTATTTTTTAACATACAAAATACAAAGAAGTAATTCTAAATTTTTTTTTGAAAATGGACAATGTGTACATTTTCTTTGGGAGGCCGAGGCTGGTGGATAATTTGAGGTCAGCAGTTTGAGATTAACCTGATCAACATGGAGAAAACTCATCTCTACTAAAAAAAAAAAAAAAAAAAAAAAAAAAAAAAAAAAAAAAAAAAAAAAAATTTGCTGAGCATGGTGGTGCATTCCTGTATTCCCAGCTACTTGGGAGCCTGAGGCAGGAGAATTGCTCAAACCAGGGAGGCCGAGGTTGCAGTGAGCCGAGATTGTGCCACTACACTCCAGACTGGGCAACAGAGTGAAACTCCATCTCAATAAATAAATAAATAAATAAATAAATAAATAATAAAGTGTTCTGATCCATTGTATTCCATTTTTTTTTGTTTACTGTATTGATTGAAAAACAATTTATGTTTTCATAATATCCAGCATGGGTTAAGTTATAGGCAGTATCACATCTGCTTGTGGTAATACCATATATCACCGCCTAAAATTTATGATAGGCAAAAGAGCAACAGCCCTCGGAACACAGACTTCTAAATTTATATTCCACATACTCAGAAATTTAACTTTTAGAAAATAGTTTCATAATTACCACAGGTACCTCATGATGGCTATAGTACAATATTTTAAATACACATATTTATGTTTATATGTATGTTTAGATTTTTGTTTTTATATATTACACTTTTCAATTAACTTGTATTTTACTGATAACCAAAACAGTGTTGTATTCATTTTTAAACTATTATGAAAATTTAGATTTTTCTTTTTAGTTAATACTTATACAAAGCCAATGTGATACACATGGAAAATATGTAAGAAATAAAGTTGAATTAGGTCACTTAGAGTTATGAGAATTCATTGTTGATTTTCTCCCTTTAGTATACAATGAATTTTATTATATTTCAGGCAGTTGATAATAAGTTATATGTGTTATTTCACTAAACTTTCCTGATTATTTTAGGATTATCAAGATTTTCTTCCTTTATAGATAAGTATAGCTTTCTCTAGAAATATAAACTAACTTAACAAAATTCACACAGATACTAAGTAGCATAGTTAGAATTTGAGCACAGATTTATTTTATTCAATGGAATTTTTATACATTCATGGCCAAATCAATCAGGGATGGTCAAAGTATTATATTCACATAATAAATGTATTTTTAATTTTGAAAAGTTTATCTTCAGATCCTCCCTAAGCTCATTCTCAACAGAAATACTGATTCGTAGTGGCCAAAACAAGATAATAATGTAAATAAGTTATAAAGTAAAGACAAGGAAAAGGTTTGTAATTATTACATCCATAAATATAAATAATTTTTGAATAACTCTCCAATACAGTATTCAGAAGTTATAAAGAGTCCTTGAAAAAATAAACATTAAACACAGAGTAGAAACTTCAGTAGAATGTTTGAAAAATAAAATAAGCTATTTCCCAGAATGTGAACAAAAATTCAAAAGGGGTTAAAAAACAGACTTCAAAGTTTCAGAAACAGTTCAGGTCTCAATAAGACTTACCCCATAGTGAAAGAACAGAGTAAACACAAGGAAACGAGTCATAGATAATTAAGCAAAGTTTCAGCAAAATACATCCAATATTTTCTAGGTGGAAGGAAGTCATTGTTGAGTCATAATGCAATGGTTTAAAATAGATTTATACTAATGCACATAATTAGGCATCAGAATACTGAGACAAGAAACAAGATTCTGCAAGATTCTGGTAAATTTAAAGAATCATAATTACTTTACAAAAAAATCAGAATGTCATCAATCTTTTAACCAGGGACAGTGAAAGTTATAAAGCAGTGGAATATTCTTCATGAAAATCTGGAGGAATTTTTTTCCACATATAATTTTATACCCATTCTCGCTACCACTTCATTGTGAAAAGCAAAATAAATGTGTTTTCACACCTTAAAATTCTCAAAATTTACTATATCACTTCTCCCTTATTTTCATTAGCTTACTATAAAAGTTGTTTAACAAAATGAGTGCTATCATGAATGAAACCTATCTGTTTCACATACCAGTTAAATTTAGTAATCAGTAGATAATTGATCCTGGTGTAATATCCCACTATTTTCTGGATGTAATGTATTTATTCTTGAAAGTTGTTTGAAATATATAAGCCTGGTCTAATGCAGGATAATTGGCTTTATATTGTCTGAGTTTTAGTAGGATTCCATAATATCCATTCATTAATGATTTTTTTCTCAACCATATAAATGTTAATTCTTTTTGGTACTATATGTAGTGAGTGATGAACACCTATGTGTCTTTACAGTTTAAAAATTCACTAGTAAGGGAGAAAATACAAATTCCCCCTCCACTGATATTTTCTAATATGCAACCAACGGGGAAAAAAACATAATTGTTTAAAGAAGTGGAACTGTGTATCTTCCATATTCTTGTTAAATAATGGCAGACTTATAGAAGAGGATTCTTCTAGATAAAAATAAACTCAAGTGTTATTTCTTCCAAGTATCATATTTAAAAAGTTAAATATTTTCATTTTTGTTTTGTTTTGTCTTTTATGTTGTAATACCAATTCTATTTTATTGGTGATATGCTATTTCGATATGTGTGTGAAATGTAGTGGGTAATGAGGAGTAAAAGCTCTAAGAAAACAAAAACTAAAAAAATAGAGTTGGATAGATGCAAGACGCAGACCAGGAAAGACCTTTGGCCGCAAGGTGCAAGGATGAAGAAATTCTTCTTGGATCTGATCACAGAATGCTCTGTAGAAAAATTTATCTCAATCAACTTGTTATTTCAGTGTACTCATCCTAAATATGGTATGAATTTATGGCTCTGTGCACAAAGGACACGGTATATCCCTTTCTCTTTTGCTCTCTACAATGAAGAATACTATGATATCAAGTTGTATAGATATTTACATTAAAAGAAATATGGCTGTTTACTTTGAATAAGGCATTTTGTTAAGCATACAAGATAATCATATGCGTTCAAAACCCAGCGACTTACTAGCTGTTACAGTGATCAAGTTACCTAAACTCTGTAAGCCACGGTTTCCTCATCTGTATGAAGATGATAATTGTACGAGTCATTTAACATAGAGGCATGTAGAGTAATTTAGCACAATGCCAAACACATACATATTCAAAAAGTTGATTTAGAAAAATGCATGCAAATGCAAACGGAAATATGTTCTTGAACATGTCACGCTGCTAGAATACTGGAATACATGCAGAACTCCCTAATCAAACTCATCTTTAACCTTAGTAGGGATTAATACCTTGAGTTACCTTGATCTTTTTTCATGTCACTAAAAACTTGAAAAGATTTGTGGATGGGGATATTATTGAAATTGAGCCTTAATTGGAACTTAATCTCCATAATTATGCGTAATAGCCTGTGTTTATTACTCCTACAATGAGGACACATTTTTCTTTGGCTCTCAGGAAGTGTGTGTTAAAGCATCACAAACAGCATTAGATAATATGATCCTATACACTTCACTGAGTTTATTTGGTTATGCAGTATCCTTATTCAAAGAAAGGCACAGATAACTTACAGTACAATGCCCTCTGACTTTGCTAAGTAACTTCAATAAAATCAAAGATACAATTTCAAAACATCTTTTAAAGACATAATCATAGAATTGGATTTAAATTAATTGTATAAAATATATTGCCTACTTTTATTAATTCTTAGTTCTAAAATGATCAGTAATGCAGGTGTTTTTGGAATAAAGAATTCAGTAACATTGAAATGCTTTTCTTACTAAGTCAAATAAAATTATTTAGGATATTAACTTACCTGGAATATCTGGAGCACAACCAAAGTAAATGATTAATTTTGAAAGTGTGGAAATTTATGATGACAGTAATGTCTCATCATTGGCATATCAATTTAAAATGATCAATATATGCTTATATTTATCTCCTGTGTATGTTAATCCAGTCATTATTTTAATTATAGTTTCAAACATTGTTATTAGTAGCTATGACTATTAAATGTCTTATGATGCTTTAGAGCTACGGGTAAATCTGAGCATCGTAGGTAAATATTTAAGTGGAAGAATGTGAAGAGAAGGTGTTCTGAAGTGTTCCATGAATAGGACTCTTAACGATAATCAAAATTTAAATGAGCGAAGAAGTAATTGCATGTTGTTTTTGACATTTTATCAAATGGCCAGAGCAGACCTACCTTCCGTGTCATTTTTCAAAATATACAGAATATCTACCTGAAATAAAAAGAATTTTCTAAAGTATCATTCTATGTAATCTCAAATAAAATTGACAATTATTAAATGTGAAATAGTTTCTTATCTTTTATTAGTTACATTTTACATTTTAATTAACTGAATTCTAGTTTGCAAATATATACTAATGCTGTCTTGATAGTGAATAGTTACCTACTTTTTGTTTAAACAGAACAGGCATGTATTTATTTATTTATTTTGCTGTTGTTTCTGAGCCCATACACCACTACATCAATAGTTCTCTGTCCTGAGCTCAGGATGTTTTCAAACAATATGAGTATCATACATGTTTTTATTATGAGATTCTGGTTTGGAAATTACTGGAAATTACTTTTTAGGTCACCCTAATAATGCAACTATGGTCATGATTCACTGAAATAGGCTATAAATTTATTATAAGTAGGACCTCTTTTATTTACCCAGGTGGGCACAAAAAAACAGAGCACAGCTCTGTTACAGCAGAGCTGTAACAACAAATGTATTTTATTAGAGGGCTTTCAAGTTCTGAGATATCATCTCTTAGTAAATATCTTTTTAAAGAAACCAACCAATATGTGATGAGTTCCATATTTAAAAGCAGAGTAGTTTTACCCTTCTTTTTTTGAAAAACTGAAGATAAAAATATTTTCACCAGCTGCATATAGAGAAGTCAATTTTACTTATGGTGATTTTGGAAGCAGCTAGAGTTTAATTTGGAGAATATTGACTTTATTCATACACAATACAGATTTCTCATACTTACCAGTGTCAATACTTTGGAAAATTAACAAGTGGTTTTTGAAATAAAAAAATGAATAGGTAAAATACATTGTACTTTTGCAATATAATAATAACTGCTCAAATTTTACTTAATATAATCCTAGCCACAACCCTAAGAATTAGGCATTTTTACTGAAGAAATTAAGGTCTAGATTTGTGTTGTAATTTTTCTAAGCTTGTGTATTGGTAAGTGACAGAATCAAAATTCAAAACAGGATCAATTTGAACTTTTTACAGTAATAACAAATTGCCTAGTGTACTTGCTAAGACGTTTGATATCTTCTCCAATAAAAAAGATAGTCATGCTCTCCTGCAAGACTCCGTATATTGTCATGTATTTGGAAACATAGCTAGAAGCAATTTTGTCCAGAGTAGAACAAATTGTTCTAAATTGTGTTTCTGAGATGCTTGTGAAATTAGTCAGATATTTGCAAGAAATCCTAATGTCCCTCAGTTTGACTAGACGTTAGAAGACAGGCTTCTTTCTACTCTAGGCCCTTCATTTCTCTTTCCTTAGAGCACCTGATTTAGATAACTTGTCTTTGCCAATTCATTCTCTTTTATTGTGAGATGTAAATATTTTTGAAAATCTTTCCAGTTTATAAAAATCTCTTTTCCCAGGAACTTTGAATTCATCCCTTTGAAAAGTAGTCATCAAGGAATATAGAGCCCCTATTCCCAAATTCTGTGGGAGAGCAGGAGCCTAACTTTGACAGGCTCCTTGCTGAAAGTTAGAAAGCTACCTCTTGTCATGAAGCTTTGAGAAATTTTACTTTTTCTGTGGGCAAAGTCAATTTGCAGAAATGGCTTATGCTCTTAATTTCTCAGCTTTTAATTTTTCGGCTCTTAATTTTTTGGCTCTTAAAATTTTCCAGTCCTTGTTTCAAAGCGATAGACTCGAATAAAGTTTATCTTTCATACTTAAATTACTCCAGTGCAATTTTTGCTTTGACATTGTTTTCATATTATTATTTTGGTTAACTTAAATGTATATTAAAATGTTTACCTTTGACTAAGAAAATGGCAGAAGCAACAGAAACCTTTTTGAATAGACGTGTGTTGCTTCTTGTGGACTACTGCTTTGACTTCCATTCCAGTAAAATTATGTACACAAGCATATGATTTAACCATGGTAATAGTACTATTGAAGAATTTATTCTTAATTGATTTTTAACCACTGAAATAGAATTTTGTTTTCATTATGGTAGACGAGGAGTTAACAACCTAAATCTGTGTTTCAGCTTTGACATCTGTAAGGTTTGATACTCCTAATTACCTTAATAAACTTTGAGAATTTTGGGGGGGATTTTGCATTTATTTTAGACATAGAATCCATATAAGTGATTTTCATTTACCAAATGTGTACAATTGTAAAACATAAAGACAAGAATCAAATTCAAGAAAATACAGATTAAAAGCAGTCTGCTAAAATATAAAAATCCTCAATTCAATCATTTCTGTGTTTCTTCCTTTAAAATTCTTTCTCATTGATAGAATTAAGGTTGGAAGTTTGCTATATTCAAAATAGAGTTTTGATGCATCTCCCCTTTAGACTCCTGAAGTACATGTGCCTTCAAAATGCATATGAAAAGCAAAAGGAATTTATACATTTTTGAACACTTTGGTTAAACCACTTTTAAAAATGGGATTTCTTCACCTCACATGCCTAAAATTTAAAAAGTAGTCTAACTTCTGTCTATGCACTTTTCAGGTCTTCTTTCTTTCATGTTTTATGCATTATCAATATTAAATGATTTATAAGTAGATGACTGCAACAGTCACTCCCTACATCCTCTTGGGTTGAAGTACAGAACAGAAAAAAACAAATGCTTCTCTCTGTGATCTCATATAGGTCTTGTTGCATAGCAGTGGTACTGGATATTCATGACCAGGTTGTATGACACTCCGAATGGCTAAAAATGCCTAAACTTAAATCCAGATGTTGATAACTAGATGTGAAGCATATCAACTGTGAGTGAGTAGGAATAGCTGCCAGCAGGCATATTTACCCAGAAAAGAAAGAATTTTCTTAACAATTAGTAAATAATGAGCAGCTCTTGCATATTATGCAGAAGCTAACACGAGTCAGTTCCCCATGCATTGACAATTAGTTGAGTAAAAATGTAAGTCATACAACTTTATTTGCCTCATAGTACTTCACACACTTGAAAAATATTGAAGTTTATAGGTATGCATATGTATGTACTGCATATTGAGGACGATGTTTATATCTATGACGGTGGCATTATTTTGATTAATAGTCAATCAAGACATTAAGATTACTTTTATTTTAAAGTTCAATTCATTGATATAATTTATTTAATATCCTAACATAAACCATATTAAAATAGCAAAAGAAACATTTATTTCTTTTCAAAGGGGCCAAAATATATTTTAAGAAAGCAAAAATTTTTGTACTAGATTACACAGAAGAAGACATGAATCAGTAAAATGTACGACAAAGTTGTGTCTTGAATGAATCAATGTTGTAAAGTTGACATTTTTTTTTCACCATTGGTTTACAAACTCCATCACTTCAGGTGAAATTTCCATGCTTTTTTTGGTAACATTTCCAAAATGTATCCAGAGGAGAATTATTAATAAATTAATCTAATTTTGTAACAGAGTAAGAGAAAGAAGTAGATTTGGGAATGACTTGCACATCTAAGTGGCAGATTCAATATTCCTGGAAAAATTAAAACTATGCATGAATGACATATCAACAAACACATAGATCAATGGGATAAAACCAAGAGTGTACAAATAGGAACATCTAGAGATGAGATTTTAGATTTTACACTAAGAAAGATATTTTAAATATTTGGTGAAATCATGAGCAATCAAACAAATATGTGAAAGGAGTTGACAGTCAGTTAAGACATCCACATACTTAAACATTCCACTTATCCTAATGTGATAATTATGCATTGTATTTCTTTATCAAAATATCTCATGCACCCTGTAAATCTAAACACCTGCTATGTAGCCATAAAAATTAAAAACTAAATTAAAACAAAATAAATCAAATAATAACAAATATAAATCTGAAAATAAGATTTGGCATGTATTGAACGATCACTATACACAAGACTTTCTTCAATGTTCCCTCATATATTAGCTGATTTATTCTTCATGACAACTTATAAAATTGTTATCATCCTTCTTTTACATACAAGGAAACTGAGACCCCATGGTATGTAGTGGAGCCAAGATTCAAACTGAGGGAATTTCACACTGAATTCTGACCTCTAATTCCAAATAAAACACTGATATTTGAAAATGCATTAAAAAGTGTTTGTGTATTTTATAAGTGGAAGGTGGGGAAATAAGTTTTTATGAGATTAAAAACTTAAAAATCTAAAAGAGTTGAATGTTTTAAAGTTTAACAAATTTGTACAGCAAAATAAACATCATAAACAAAGTTAAATGATAATGTTAGGTTGGAGGAATGTGTTTACAAGGAATATAAAAAAAAGATTAATATCCACTATATAATTTAAAACATACTTCATATAGAATAAAAAACATATTAGAAATTGAAATATTCTCCTAAAAGATTCTATACTGGCATAACCATTAACCTATCCATTGAAGAAATAGTTTTGATGGACTGTTATGGGGTGCAAATGCGTAGGTTTTTCATCAGGAAGATTATAATTTACTGATCTGTTGCAAAGAAGTACAGTAGTGAGCATACTTGCCTTAAGCACAGATGGATAGCTCTTATCGTACATTTTCTAAGTGAGTTTTCAAAAATGGTTTACACAGTAAGGAATATGTTCAACAAGAGTATAGGATATAGGTTAATTATTCTAACTTACTACAAATTTTATTCTTGCATTATTTACATTCAGCATTACCGTGTTGGTTTTTTTTTTTTTTTTAATCATTTCAGTAGAAATAAGAATAAAAATAGCATAGAAGATGTGGTAGAATTTTTTTCTTCTACCAGAACCTTCTCTAATATGTCATTTTAATCTGGGCACAGATTTCTCCAAAAAAGAATTGAGAAAAATTAGAAAACAAAACCAAAACTTTTTGAAAATAATTTAGTCCACCCAATACCAAGCAAGCTAAAGAATTGCTCTGTTATCTTTAAATTTAATGGGGTGCTGAATTGTAGAGGGAAGAAAATGGATCTCAATGTTATTAGATATGCTTCAGAATGTTTGTCCTTGACATTATTACATAAAATAACAATGCAGAAATTTAAAGTACATTTACGATCAGCAAATAAAAATTGTTGCCAGAGATTGAAATGCCCTGAGGAGGACAATTCGACCTTCTCTTATAAGTGAAGCATATCAGTAAACATCACTGGTAAATAAAGATAAACAGTATTGTGAATGAAAGTAAAGTATGTGAATTTAAATGCACCTCTTTCGAATGAAGTCTGTGCAATTAAATATGAAGATATAATGCAATTAAATTCTATTGTTGCTAAACAGCAACTATTATTTTGTTAGGTTTTCAAAATGATCTGGTCATTTATGTCTTAGTAGCATATTTTGACAGCAGGCTTTCTTTTATTTTGTAGTAACATGCTCCCTGACATTTTCTATTAATTCAGCATAGATGTTGTGATCAGGATATTATTTTCACAGAAGAATATTATTTCCATATGTTTTGAGGATCAAGATTATACAATATTCACAGATATTGCAACTAAGCAACATAAAAACAAGATCCTACGAAATTCAATCAATAACCATTTTAACAATGCAGGCTTGTCCTTCATGTTATATATTTTAATGACAGAGACATATTTCCAAGAACTGGAAGAATGTCCTGTATACCTCTTTTACATTTGGTATAAAGCTAGCTAATCTGATCTGATTAATATATAAATCTATTAACCTATAAATGTAAAAGCATTCAGAAATAGAAAGTTGATTTTAAAAAATTGGAGAGAAAATATTTTTATTTAAAAGTTAAAGTTTAAATGACACACCATTTGGAAAATAAATAGGTTATTGGAAAATACATTGTAGATATTTAGTCAAATGAGATAATGGATAAATGAACGTCAACAAAATCTGCTTCTCTTTAGTGTACATACCATGAACATTTTAGTTAATAGGGATAAAGTAAAAGCCTCGAGAAAGTAAGTATGTTTGGTACAAAGATGAGATGAAAGTTCTCTCATTTTTGTCAGAAGTTTCTAAGGGTGAGAAATTCATTGTGGTAGTACACAAATTTGCAATATACTAGTATTGATGTAACTAAGCCATATGAGTGGAGGAGGAAAAGTTTAATCAGAATGAAAAGCAAGCACAATTATGCTGTACACACCAAAAGCCCATAATGAAATGTTTTATGGTTTAGATTTGCATCATTTTACTATAGAAAAAATCTTCCTACAAAAATAGAGAAAATATTTTGCCCTGTCATTTTGTATCTTTTCTCACTACCAAAAGATTTTGACTTTCCCCTCTTTCCTTCTTTGACTTGAGCAGTAGTTTTTAAGAAAATTAAACTGAAAATGAGTATTCAGATGATAAGCTAAAGTCTTCTATAAAAGCAACAAAAAAATCTATAATAAAGCATAAAATCTGACACCCAGGAAAGACTGATCTTCCCATCAAGCTATGATCTTTCCATCACCAGAATAACATGCAAATGGTGGACTTGGAAACTAAGAATTCTTGTCCCTTTCATCAACTAATTTAGCTGTATATTCATAAATTGTTCAGATGCCATTCATCTTGTGAGTGGCAACTTGAACTCAATTGTTGTAGATGACTTGATTTTTAATTATATCAGCATAAATGTCTGTTTCTTCTGTCTGGAGAGACACAATTAAACTAAGGATAATGTTAATAGTTATTGGGAGTTAAGGGAAGAATGACATTAGCCAGAGGAGGACAACCAAATTGACTAATCTTAAAATAACTTATAATATCACATAGTATTTCTGAGTGTTTATTATATACCAGCCATTGCCTTAAGGTATTCTACTATCCTATTCATAGTCATACTTACTATAATTAAGCCAGCACTATTTTTAATAATCCATTCACAGATGAGGTAACTAAAGAATAGATTCATTAAATAACTTACCAACATATTGATCATATAATGATATGATTAAGATTGCAACTCAGAACACTTACATCAAGGGATACATTTATCACCTACACACATGAAAATAGATCATAAAGGTTCTCAAAAAATTAGAGTCAAGAAACAAAGGAAAGCGGCCGGGCGCGGTGGCTCAAGCCTGTAATCCCAGCACTTTGGGAGGCCGAGACGGGTGGATCACGAGGTCAGGAGATTGAGACCATCCTGGCTAACACGGTGAAACCCCGTCTCTACTAAGAAATACAAAAAAAAAAAAAAAAAAACTAGCCGGGCGAGTTGGCGGGCGCCTGTAGTCCCAGCTACTCTGGAGGCTGAGGCCGGAGAATGGCGTGAACCCGGGAGGCGGAGCTTGCAGTGAGCTGAGATCCGGCCACTGCACTCCAGCCTGGGCTACAGAGCGAGACTCCGTCTCAAAAAAAAAAAAAAAAAAAAAAAAAAAAAAAAAACAAAGGAAAGCAAATGGTAACTCTGAGCAGATAATTGAGATAATAATTCAATTTATCAGCATTTAATTGCAAAATCAATTCCATAAGTGGTATGGCTTCAGAGATACCTGAAAGATAACTCAAAATAAGGAAAGAGGGATTCAATAACACACATTTTGTCCAATAGCAACATGACAGATGCTTGTCACTTAGAGTGATTGAGCTCAGGATGGGGATTCCCACTTTGAAACACCCAGCTCGGTGTTATGGAATTCATGTATGACTCCAGGGGACTGGGGACCAGAAAGAAGAGCAAATGGATACTAAAAGGACTGCTTTACTAAATTTCCATAGGCAACAGTGACACAAGAAGCTCTGCTCTTTTTAAACAATGCAGTAGAAGCAGCTGAGCAAGAGAGATATTGTCTCTTTTAGAATTTCTCTAGGAGTGAGGATATTGGATGAGGAACATTACACATTTTATGAGCATGGAGTGAGTCAACCTGCAACTGAAGCAAAAAAAAAAAAAAAAACAAAAAAAAAAAAAAAAAAACCACACATTGAAGGGTATCATGCTTTGATAGTTTTACAACAACGTCCCTGCTGCTGATAGGTGACTTTAGCATATTTTGGCAAGAGTGGAGGCTTCAGTACAGAATTATCAGGTAGGATGAATCATTTCAACAGACTGCAGCAGGAAAGGTATAAACACATCTCCTTAAACTAACCAGGAAGATGATAAGTTGATGAGCAGAGAGGAACAATTTCTGAAAAAAACAAGAATTATTTAGGAAATTCTAAGAAAGGTGGAGTCCATTCAGTTTCACAGACACTGAAGTTATTACAATATTTACTTTTTTGACCATTACTGTGACTCACTTAGGCTTATTGTTTCTTGTACCCTGGACTAATTTGAGTACATTTGTGATGGTGCTAGAAATGTTGTATAAGAGACTATACAACACGTGACAGAAATAATTCCTGTAGTCTTTGGAAGAATAATTTGTTTAATAAGATATGTCACTATTTTCAGGGAAATCAACTGAAGATTTTTTGATAAAGGAGTCCATGGCACAGTAACAAACCTTCACATATACCCCCAAACCTAATATACAATTTGAAAGAAAAAAATAAACAAACAGGGATATGATCACTCGTGGCATTATCAGATTTAAAACAAATTACAATTGTATGCATGAAAGTCACCTTATTAAAATTTTTAAATTGCTACCTACATCTTTTTCATTTTAGAATGATTAGCCTATAGATTTACTCTGATAAAATAAAGTAGGTTTCAAAAACAAGTCATAAAAATAAACAATATATACTAAAATATTATTCATCATTAACAAAAATATTAATCACCATTAATAGGATAAGAACTTAGATAATTAAAAATACAAATTTTCAATAAAGAGTTGATACATGTAGATAGAAATACTTTCAAAGGGGTAGTATGCATGCTATCTAAAAATAGCTTGAGTTTATTTTATTTGAATTTAATGAAGCAAAATAGAAGAAACATAAAACTATTTAATCCAAACTGTTATTTTTTAACTCAAAATGTATTCACAAAATAATGATTCCTCTAAAATTATGCACAAAGATTATAAAACATATGTATATCATGGGGTTATAGTGATTTTATTTAACTTTAGGAAGGTAATATCAGAATATAACAATTGATTGCTTTCATTAAAGTGAGTTTACTAATGCAAATGCTATTACATATGGCACACTTCTTCCATAATAGTGAATCACAATATCTCCGCCACTTCAGCGCTTCCATGTAAACAGTGAACTACTAAGATCCAAGGTGAAATAACAGACAATAGAATAGTGTTTGTTACGAGTTGAACTGGTTGCCCCTCCAATTTGTATGTTAAAATCCTAACCCCCAGTACAGCAGAATGTGACTTTGTTTGAGATAGGAACTTTAAACTGGTAATTTAGGCTAAATGAGGTCAATTGGATTGGGCCCCAGTTCAATATGACTAATGTCCTTATAAGAAGAGTTTAAGACAAACACATACAGAAGAAAGATGATAGGAAGGCACAGGGAGAAGGTGGTTATCTGTAAGTCAAGGAAAAAGGCCTCACAAGAAAAAGAAACAAACTTTGCTGACACCTTGATCTTGGACTTTGCCTCTAGAACTGTGAAGAAATAAATCCTCTAGAAATGTGAAGAAATAAATCTTTGTTTAAGCTACCCAGCCTGGGGTACTTAAACTGTTATGGCAGTCCTACTTAACTAATACAATGTTACTCTATCTTTCTAGTCCTAGTATTCAGAAACATAAAGTATTATATCACAATATTGATAGAATTTCCTATCCTTTGTTTCTTTTCCTCAATAGAAACAATGATTCATAAGCTTCCCATGGACTAAAATACATTTGTGATAGATCTCCAACAAGTTAGATTTAAGTGTATGCTTTGCACAACATATGGATGAATCATTTTTATTTTTAGCATATCAAAATATTCTCCTTTTAATTCTTTAAAATTTCTAGAATAAATTAGATATCTCTGTTACAGTTTTAAACCTGGAATCAGTGTGATGCTTTACATTTTTTTAGTCCACTATTACCTTCACTCTGAATATCATAGACTCCTGTATTCTTCAAAAGTATTTTAGATAAACCAATATATTCTGTCTGGGGACTCAATAGAAGAATAATTCTTCTTGCATACTGGCTTAAAATTCCCCTGGAGTTATTAAAAGTAAATTTATTTCATTAATAAATTTAAATGTTACAGCAATTGTTTCCATTTGGAAATTTTCCAAACATAAATATAAATTCTGGTGAATATATGTATTATTTTTGTGTTATATTCTTCTTGAAAGCAATTGTGATAAGAATTACTGATCTTCAAGATGCTGAATCACTCATGCAAAACATATCTCAGCAAATCATAAAGGAAATTTTCCAAACATAAACATAAATTCTGGTGAATATGTGTATTATTTCTGTGTTACAGTCTTCATGCAAGCAATTGTGGCAAGAATTACTGAACTTCAAGATGCTGGATCATTGGTGCAAGCAATAGCTCAGCAAATCAGAGTGAATTATAACTATATGGAAAATAATTGATACTAGTTCATCATTTATTATAACACAAAAAATATACTACTTATAATAATGTTGTAAATTTTGTATGATAATCAATTTGCTAGTGATAATGAGTACAAAAGAAAGAATTAACAAACCTATATTCCAGGTATGTAGCCAAGTAATATTTCATTGAATTCTCATAGTAACCCTTAAAGTTCAGTATTGTTATTTCTATTTGGCATATAAAGAAAATTAGTCTCAAAAGGGAATAGTTACCTATCCAAGATCAGCTAATACCTGGTTGCACCGAATCTGAAGCTCACTTTTGTCTAAGTCCAAACATGTTCTCTTTCTAATACATAATATATCCATTCATTCAAAGATTCTTTTTAAGAAAACAATAAACAAAATGATTACAAATTTTAACAGACTAAAAACGGCCAACAAAACTATAATTCTTAGATTCTGTTAGAAACAAACCAGCTATAAAATGAAAGTTGCAAGATAATTAGGGAAATTTAATGATGGGCCAAGATGATGTGATAGAATTACCTCTAAATTTATTAGCAGTTTTAATGAGAGTGCAGTTATGTAAAATACTAAGTTATGTAAAATACTATTGTTTTGACTTGCAAATAACAGTCTTTCTAGATATTCTATACATGAGATTGAACAAAAGTGACACGGTGAACACATACTATTGGAGAAGTGAGGATACATACAATAAATAAAATACGTGAAATGTATAGTAAGTTAGATGGCAATAACTAACTTAAAATTATATAAAATATATAAAATTGTATAAAATCATATAAAAATTAAAACAGAAAATGGAAATAAGTAATTATGTCAATGAACTGGTCAATTTTGACTAGAATGAATGGAGACTCATCAGGAAGACTTTAGAACAAAGACTTCAAATTGTTGAGGGTCATGTCAATATCAGGTCTAGTACATTGCAAGGAGAGCAAACATCAAATGTTAAATGGAAAGGCCTGGGTTGTTTGAGCGTTATCGTCACTTTGGCTAGAGCAGGGTCATCAAAGCAATGGTAGTGTATGTGCTTGCAGAACACAGGGCCCTGATCATACAGTGGCGTCTTGCACAAAATGTAGGTATTGTTTTAAAAATATAATTATTTGTGGAATTTCTAAAAGTACAGGAGTAGAATGCATAGAATAATAATTTTTCAGGTATCCATAACCCAATCTTATTTCACCCATCCAGACATGTGTGTATAGGCATATGTTGGTAGAAAAATAGGAGAGACTATTTGTATATAGGTATTTTTTATCTTATTATTGTTTTGCTGAAGTAATTTAAAACCACTAAAATGATCAATTCATTTACCCATAAATATTTCAGTATGAAATAGAAAAAAGCTTAGTATTTTACATAACTGCACTCTCATTAAAACTGCTAATAAACTTAGCAGTAATTCTATAACATCATCTAGGCCTATCATTAAATTTCCCTAATTGTCTTGCAACTTTCATTTTATAGCTGGTTTGTTTCTAACAGAATCTAAGAATTACAGTTTTGTTGGCCGTTTTTAGTCTGTTAAAATTTATAATCATTTTGTTTATTGTTTTCTTCAGGCAATTTTTTTTTTATTGAATAAACTTGAATGTGTGCCATGTAAAAAATTCCACATTCTTCTTGTAGTTAACTGTGTCTAGTTTTTTTCATTATGCCCTGAAAAATGTTAATTAGATTTAGAGGTTTTGTAAGATTTAGGATCAGTTTTGGCAAGTCAGCCACAACAAAAGGCACAAATATCTGGCTTTCCCACTATTAAGGATGTAAAACTGACTAATGTGTTTAGTTTTTAACAACCTGGTACCTCTTTTATAAATGACCTAATAAATATTGCAGGTAGTGGTTTTATCAATTGATTATTATTAATCTTGAGATAAATTACTTCATTCAGAATTTTAAAATTGTTATTTTCTAATTCTATCATTTTATTTGAAAAATTATAAGAGCTTTTCCTCCAGTACTTAGTTAATCCCAAATACAGCTTTTGAAATAATAGCACAACTAATAAATTATGTTCAATGAGTAGTTTTAAATATCATATGAGCTAATACATATTTATATGTATTATGTTTTTCAGTCAGTTGAAGTTGTTATCATTTTTGACACTCAAATGTTCTCATCATTATATAGTGAGAACTCCTGGCCTTCAATAACCTTTTGACATCAACTCAGAAGATAATAATAGTTTTTAACTTTAATTCTTTGATGCATGAATTTTGTTTCTCTCCTTAAAAACTGGTTTTCTGATAATTTTAACAGAACTGTGTTTATATATAGTCCTGCAATATGCATAGGCTAATTTAAAATAATAACACAGTTTACTACAGTACTAAGAATTAAGACTACTTGGTCAAGCTTTCCTTGTGGTTTCTTTGACCTTAAGAGTTACTGGCACTTTTTATGCAGAAAGCTGAAACTGGATCCCTTCCTTACACCTTACACAAAAATTAACTCAGGATGGATTAAGGACTTAAATGTAAGACCTAAAACCATAAAAACTCTAGAAGAAAACCTAGGCAACGCCATTCAGGACATAGGTATGGGCAACAACTTCATGACTAAAACACCGAAAGCAATGGCAACAAAAGCCAAAATAGACAAATGGGATCTAATTAAATTAAAGAGCTTCTGAACAGCAAAATAAACTATTAGCAGAGTGAACAGGCAACCTAAAGAATGGGAGAGCGTTTTTGTAATCTATTCATCTGACAAATGGCTAATATCCAGAATCTACAAAGAACTTAAACAAATTTACAAGAAAAAAACAACCCCATTAAAAAGTGGGCAAAGGATATGAACAGACACTTCTCAAAAAAAAAAAAGACATTTGTGCAGCCAACAAACTTATGAAAAAATGCTCATCATTACTGGTCATTAGAGAAATGCAAATCAAAACCACAATGTGATACCATCTCATGCCAGTTAGAATGGTGATCATTAAAGTCAGGAAACAACAGATGATGGAGAGGATGTGGAGAAATAGGAACACTTTTACATTGTTGGTGGGAGTGTAAATTAGTTCCACCATTGTGGAAGACAGTTGTGGTGACCCCTCAAGGATCTAGAGCCAGAAAACCATTTGACTCAGCAATCCCATTACTGGGTATATACCCAAAGGATGATAAATCATTGTACTATAAGGACACATGCACACGTATGTTTATTGCAGCACTGTTCGTAATAGCAAACTCTTGGAACCACTCCCAGTGCCCATCAATGATAGACTAGATAAAGAAAATGTGCCACATATATACCATGGAATACTATGCAGCCATACAAAAGGATGAGTTAATGTCCTTTGGAGGGACATGGATGAAACTGAAAACCATAATTCTCAGCAAAGTAACACAGGAAGAGAAAACCAAACAATGCATGTGCTCACTCATAAGTAGGAGTTGAACAATGAGAACACATGGACACTGGGAAGGGATCATCACACACGGGGTTCTGTTGGGGGGTGGGGGGCTGGGAGAGGGATAGCATTAGGAGAAATACTTAATGTAAATGACAAGTTGATGGGTGCAGCAAACCAACATGGCACATGTATACCTATGTAACAAACTGCACATTGTGCACATGTACCCCAGAACTTAAAGTGTAATATTAATAAAAAAAGAACTCACCCCCCCCAAAAAAAATTACTGATACTTTTATATGTAGAGAATAGTGGTGAAATCATATAATTGCCCTAGCTTCATCCCTCAATGACTGGCTCATCTGTTGTAACTAAGGATTGGATAGATAGATAAATGATAGATAAAGTGGCTTGTCTATTATGCCACATTTATAGTATATAGCAAAGTTAATCTCCTCTAAATCATATCCCCACCAGTATTTTAAACCATATCCTTTGTTTTGAATCTCAGGGTTCTATTATACTCGCCATAGAACTATTCATCAATGCCTAGTTGCTTTAAGTTTGGTGTATTTCTCTTCTTAGATTTCATTGAAAGCTATTGAAATCCTTGAAGGCTGAGAGTGCTCTAGGCCTTTATGATTTTTCTGTGGTCCCTCAGTATGCCACTGAAGCCATTATTATTATTACTAGTTGTTATCATTATTATTTATTTATTTATGCTCTATTATTAACACCTTCAAAAGACTTTTTTTGGTCATCTTTCAAACCTGTTTGTAAAGAAACAGATACTTTCTTTTTGGAATGTGCTTATATTTGCGATTATGGGTATCTCAGATCACAGATCACAGCACAATCAGGACAAATTGAATTACAAACTGTGGCATGGGTGTGGGTAATTTTATTCAGTATCTTATGTTCTAGACAGTAATCTCTATGTTCAATGACAGTTATAAAAAAGAGTTACATCCTACATTTTAGTAAATGAGAAAAGTACAAAATTCTGCAGTGAATCTTTTCAAAAGATCTAAAATACTATCCTGAAATAACCACATAGAGCAATAGAAAAGATATCATTTTCCTTTAAAACACTAGCAAATATTCTAAGCATATTATTTTCCTTGCTAACACATTTTTGATGATTTGGAGACTTTCAACTTTTTTCGACCAATATGCAATTAAATGAGGTAAGATAATGATAGAGACATGGTCATTCTAAGATGCTTGGGCTCATTTATGTTTCATACATTATAATACAATTTGACTCACATGCTTTTGAAGAATTTCAATTAACACCACGTTGAAATGTACTTAACACTTTCTTTCATAGCATTTTTTTTTTACTGTTGACTCAGCTGTTTATTTTCTAAAAATACTACAAAATTATAGAGTTCATGTTCCATGTTAGCTTCTTATTAAAGCTTAATATACAAAAAACAATGTACTCAAATATTAAGTGTATAGCTCAATTAATTTTCACAGAGTGATGAGAGCAATCACTGTGTAAATAGTATTCAGATCAAGAAATGAAAATGACCAGAACCCTAAAAGCCCTTTAATGCCCACAAAGCAACCACTATCTTCACTTTTAATATAATAGGTTAGTTTTATATAGTTTTGACCTTTATATTATATACAAATAATTTATATTTGTATAAATGGGATCATTCAGTATATACTCATTTGTGTTATTTCTTTAACTAAACATAATGTTTATAAATTTCTCTCTATATATATACATATATCTGTTGGCTTGTAGTTTTTGCTTCTCATCTAAATGTCAACTGGTATTACATTCAACAAATATGCTATCATTTATGCATTCATTGTACTGTTGATGGATTAAGGTTTGAAACCAGGTATAATAATAGATAAATAATTTATTATATCATACCATGTAACATGAGAAGTATATAAACATGTAGTTTGATTTATTAAGTTCTCATAAATTTCAGGTGAAAAGAAAGAATAGTATACAAACTTAGTGCTCAGTTATAAAGAATTTATATTTTGCCACTAAGCATCTTTATACTTTATCTTATATATTTTGGTTCTTGAGATAACGGTGAGAACTACTTACATCAAAATCTTCTTTGTTTTGTTGGTGAAACCATGCCATGAGAATTTTAGAAGACTTTCATAGCAAGTAAATGGTAGTGACGGTATTGACCCAGATCTTTTATATTATAAAGACTATACACTTACCACTAAAATATGTTACCATCTGTAGCATTGTATATTGCCGGAATGCAAAGACAGTACTTTTTTTTTGTCACCACTTTTGTGTACCCTACAATGTTATACAAGTCCAATTGCTTTATTGATTCTCTTCTCACTGAAAATTAGATCCTTATTGAAAGTTAGTCCCTGGGGCAATTATGATCCCAAACTCAAAGCCTCTGAATCATAGGCTCCCCTAATAAATTAAAGAAAATAGATCATTAACATGCTTTTAATTTAATTGAATGCCTATGGCATCTTAGCATAGGCATAATTACATAGCTAAAACAAGTTCTAAAGAAACTCTATAATGATAGGATAATTATTTTCTGGTATTTCCTATCTTGGCCACTTAGTATTAATCTACTGCCATTAACAGAATCTAAAGTAAATTAAAATTTTGGCAGAACCAATATTGATATTTTTATTATTTAAGTGGTAAGTTATATAATTATTTGTATTTATAATTATAATATGTAATATTGTTGCTAAACTATTTGCTTGTAATAATAGGTTAAAATATTTGGAAATAAATTGGTATCATTTTTATATTAAAGGGCTAGTACTTTTTGGATTCTTCATTACAGGGGCAAATTGTGACTTTATGCTTTTCAAAATTGAGTTCTTGATGGAGATTTTCCCAAGAAGGTTTGTGTTCACACACACACACAAAATGTTTCTGCACTTTTATTAGTTTTCTAAGGCTGACATAAAAAGAACCAGTACTACAAATTTGACAGTTTAAAACAACATAAAATGCACTGTATCAGAATTTTAGAGTAAAAAAGTCTGAAATCAAAATGTCAGAGGGTCTGTGCCTTCACAGGCACTCGGAGGCAGAATCTGTTCCAGAGGTTCCTTTTCCTTGCCTCTGGTGGTTACTGGCAATCCTTGGTTTTCCTTATCCTGTGGCATCATTAACTCCAGTCTCTTCCTATATTTTCACATGGTCTTCTTCCTCTCCACACCTCTTGCTCTTTTATTGGTAGAACACCAGATATATTGGATCAGGGCCCACCCTAACCCGGTATAATGTTATCTTAACATGATTATATCTGCAAAAGACCCTATTTCCAAATAAAATCACATTCATTTGTACTGAAGTTTAAGACTTCAACATATTTTGGAGATACATTTCAGTCTATATTTGTCTGCCCTCTAGCCCCTTTTTGTGCAAAATACATTATTCACCTTATTCCAGTATTCTCAAAAAGTATTAACCCATTATAGTGTCAACTTAAAATCCAAAATCTCATCTAAATATACAGCTGTCTCTTAAAATGGCATCAATATTTTCTTTTCTGTAGCAAGAAGTGGGAAAGTTTATATTTGTCCACCTGCAAGGTACTTTTCTTTCATGTTTTTACATACATGTGTATACTATGTGTGACTTTCTGACATGGACATACTTTATAAGTGACTGATTAGCCATTATTTTTTTCAAATTTAAATACAATCGCCACATATTATAATCTAGGTCCAAATTCAGTGTGATATTAGTACATGGAAATGTTATCTTAAAATTTAATATATTAAATAATGTAATCTGTATTTGGATTTTGGTGAAAGTCAATAAAAGATGCTCAAGATAATTATCAACATAATGCTATTTTGTTAGATTTTTCAAACTATTAATCAACCATATCTTATTGTGAATCTTCTTATTGTCAGGCTGAAAAAGATATAGTCTATTTCTATTCTGACTTCTATAACCGTATTTCAGGGAAGAGTTATTTTAAAAGGTTAGTATTTATTTACACAGTAAATTTTTCTTGAGTGTATGTATTCCATTGTTTGAAAAACAAAAGCTTCGATTGTCTTAGATTTTTAAGATTATCATAGTTACATTATTTAATGCTTATTAAATTTCAGGAAATGAGTTAAATAATGTATATGTATCTATTATTTAATCCAAACAACACTATTCTGTGATAGATATTACTAATCTTCTAATTTAAGAAACAGAAATGGAAGCACACAAAGGGAGGGAGGGAGGAAGGAAGGTAGGAAGGAAGGAAGGAAAGAAAAGTAATACTTGAGAGCAGAAACTTCTTCTTTACTGCATTTTAACTCTTGAATCCTCCCACTATCTACAATGCCTAGTTCTCTCTAAAGGCTCTCTGTAAATATTAGAAGAAATAAATAAGTAAATGTATAATTTTGTTCTTCCACATATTTCTTTGCCTTACTCATAGAAACAAAACAAAATGAAATGAAAGTATTTAGTATGTTTTAAAACAAGAATATGGCCAGTGATGTAATTAGTAAGTTGTGAGTGAAACTTTCAGCATCCAAAGCAGGGTTGGCAAACTATGGCCCACAGGTCAAGTCCTTCTCACTGTCTGTACTTTTTAAAAATAAGTTGTATTAGAACATAGTCACCCTCACTGTTTTGGTGTGGCTCATTTTTGCTGCATAGCAGGGTTGAATAATTATGACAGAGACAGCAAGGCCTGCAAAGTCCTAAATATTTACTATCTGGCCTTTTACAGAAATGTTTACAGATTCTATATTTAAAGCTTGGATAAAACTCTAATGTACAATATCAAAATGCAGTTGAAACAATTTTATTCCTTTCCTGGTACCCCAGGTTTTGTCAAATAAATGAAGAAAAGTGACCTCCTTGAATGCAGAAAAGCCAGTAAATCACTTAAGGCCATGTCTTTATAGTACCCCTGAATGTAACTTTCTGGGCTGCTTTTCAGAAAAAACAAACAACCAAACAACAACAAAAAATAAAAAATAATAAAAAAAGAAAACACCACCACCAACAACATCCAACACACAATACCCCTCAAATTCAATATACTTGGATAAGTGGTAAGTTAGAATGTTGGCAGCAGGATAAGGCTTAAAATGAAAAAATAAAAAATAAAAAAAAATCAAAAAACACCAAAAACAAAAAAACAAAATAACATGGAAATTCCAGACTCTTTGACTTTTTGTAATAAAGGATGTTAAATATAAAACAACATATTATTTAAAACTAACAATATTTATTATATGTTTAAAGGGGTAGTGAAATGAGAAATCCTTCCATTGGCCAAGTAATTACACTAAAGAATACACTACAAAATAGTAATAATAATTCAGGTAAGGAAAGTAAGGAGAAACACTAGGAATGTTCCCACCCTGGTAAGAGGCCTAGAGGTCTCACCTTCTGTTTCTCATACCTTTGTGTAGTCCTCTTCCACACTGTGCCAGGGTTTGCCTCTGTGATCACTAGAGTACAGTTGAATGATGGTATGTCACTCCTGAAGACATTGAGGTATTGGGAGGCTGAATGGATTAAATTCAACTTAACAAAACTGTTACTAGTTTGTACCATGCTAAATATAATGAAGAAATTTACTTCAATTATTCCCTTAATTGTAACTTAACATCACAATTGTTATAAAGTTTTGCTTCAGTCGTTGTAACCCCATAACTGTCTTACTTCACTACACACATATCTATGGATTTTCAGGAAAATGGAGTCTAGAAATGAATAGGTCACTTTTATTCCTGACTTCCTTTAATATGATCTATTAACAAAAAATTATTATATTAGCTTTGATTATATTCTACTTGAAGGTACAATTTTAACAATGTTAGTATGCATATATTAATAAACAATTCAAAGTAAAGATAAGGAAATGAAGTCCTCATAGATTGGTAAAATTTGGAAACTACTTTACATGGTTTACTATTTGGCTCCTAATCATGTTGGCCATCATAATTGTGCTACAAGTTTGACTTGCTATGGTAATGGTTATATTAAGGATGTTGACTTATTCTTTTGATAAAGTAGAGATAAGTTTATTACCTGGAAAATTCAACAACAAAAATATTAGTATGAACACTGGGAGAATGAGAATATAAAAGTCATATTCAAGAAATCCCTTGTAGGCAACGAAAGTCATGACATAAATATAGGAATAGAGTGCTAATCTTCAGCAAATAATTTGCACAAGCTCTGGTAATATTTGTGAGTTGTTGAAGCATTTAAAATTTGTAGCAAATCATTTTTCCCCAAAAAATATGAATCTAATTTTACACGCAGCAGTATTACAGAATAGACATGGAAATAGTATGTCTTCATGGCTTGGGTTTTTATCAATGCATACATTAAAGTAAAATATTCTTAAAGATTTACTACGAAATAAGTTACTGTTACTACAGAACTAAATCTAGCTTATAGTAAAGACACATCTTTATTATAATGTCATATTTTGGCCTAAAGGTCATGTCATAAATTAAAGCTGAAATTAGTCCAGCAGAGTCCCATTATTTTTTCTCAGCATGAAACTTCAATAATATGACTTAGACTGACCTTTTTTCACTATTGTTTCAAGGTATCTTGTTAATATTCTTTTGCGTTATCCCTTTCTCTCCAACATATACATTTTTCCTCTATAAAGTGTAGTTTAGCTCCAGCTGTAACACATTCAGCTTGCCATCTGTTGAACATTTGGATTCAGCTGTAAATGCTGGGGTATCTATTCTGTAGGGACATTTTGCCAAATGACCACTCTTTCTCTAGATAGTCATTCCTAAGACTATAGTCATATGTGGATGCTCTAACATTTGAGAAAAATCATTTGCCATATCTAGAAAATAATGATTTTTGTAAACAACTTGTGACTATTGAGAATATTTAGTAATTTTTCCATGTGGTAGGTATGTGTTGAAACTGTCGCTAAATACTGTGAATTTTTGGTCTATTCTAACTGAAATCAGAAATATAACATTCCAAAAGCCAATATTAATGCAATTTCTTAATATAAGTTTATCTTCAAGATAGTTTTAAGGGCCTGTTTTCAAGCATAAAGTACTTATATTAATGTTCTGCTATCAAGAAATACTCATAAGTGCTTTTTTTCTCCTCCTAATTTTGCTTGTCATAATTTGGGGGAGTTTGAAAAATGTAAATGTCTAGTATTTGAAAAGAATACCTGTGGCATATAATGCATTACCTATTTAATGAAGATATAATTTGATAAAATACCTATAGTATAAAATGTTTTAAAATACCATTATATACTTTGATTCTATTAACTTAGAAAAAATAATTTGGAGCTTTATTTACTGCTCAAAAATGTAATTTATTAGTAAATATGTCCTAATTATCTACTTAAAAAACTCCAGTCACTTAAAGTATTTAGTTTATTTTTAAATATCTGCTATGTAAAAGATTTCTAGGTAGTATTCATTATACAAAGAAAAAAATGTGGTGTACAGAAGAAACTCACTGTGTAATATGAGAATATATATTACGAAAATTTTATTGTGGTCTTTCAGTTCATTCCATTAAGTACTTATAGTGAATATATATTTTGGAATGTCCAATAATCTCATCATTTTGGAAACTCTACCCAGTTAAGGACTATCAAAGGCCAACTTCCTTAATACAGGGAGAAAAACTGGATGCTGGAGGAGAAGTAGAAACTTCGAAAGAACTAAGCAAGGAGGCTGAGGGAGAAAAATTTACAAACCCAGATGCCATGTCTTGAATCCTTGAACCTTGTCATGCCTAAAACCACTCATGAACTGCTTACAATTTAGGGGACAGTATATTCTATTTCTGGCATAAGGTAGCTTGAATTCTCTTTCTTTTCACTTGTTACTCCAGGAATATTGACTAACAGAAAAGTGGTGCATTTACAACTTTTGTTTCAAGTGAAAGATTAGAAATATTGTTCTGGCATCTGAGGAAAGAGTAGTGAGAATCTCATATTTCTGGTTAAGAAGCTGAATTTTGTATGTAAAAGAGAAGCCTCTAGTTAAGTCATTACCTGCTCTGTCTCTGGACTTAGCCAATGTGTCCACCCAGCTAGCAATGTAAAACCCATGTTGAAATATGATAAAATATGGAGTCTTTAGGCAACCTTACAATCCTCAGCATTGTCTTACAGAAAAGGTAAGACTCAGTTTGAGTTGGTAGAGTGAGATACTCTGTGCTTGAGACTAGTGATACAAACCCATTCAGTGAACACAGTCAAAGGCCTTATTTCATTTCAAAGGCTTATTTTGGGTTCTGTTCTATGGAGACTAGAAGTGTTAGGTACAGAAATAGAACTAACAAATGAAGATAAAAATGCGACTTTGAAGGAACCAAAAAAATAGACAATGTCTGATACGCCAAGACCTCCCTATTGTTTCTTTCCATATACCCCTACCCATGACATGCAGTACTTTCTTCTACTATAAAATGCCAACTATAAATACAAAGCCTTCACACAAGAAATATAAATTCTGCCCACCATATTATTGGTATATATTTATACGAAACACCTTACAAGAGAGAATCTGTGAAAATGGGTGTTGCAAGAAAGCAGAGACAAAAATAACAGGAATAATCTTCATATTCGAAGACCTTGACAAAATTTATGGCATCTCTACTATCAAAGATGGAACCTAGAAACCAAATCAAATTGAGATTTATTGTGTTTTATGGGGGGTATTATGAAAGAAAATCCCAAGTCTGGTAGTCTAGTCTATGATTACTTTTTACACCAATAACTTACCCAGTTCTTCATAAACACTAAAAAAGGACTTCCATCTTAGAGACGTACAGTAAGTATGATGAACACAGAGGATCTCTCAGTTGTCCAGAAATGAGGGACAACAATTCCGACTCCACCCCCTAACTCCCCTCTCCCCTAGTAATCACCATTCCACTCACTAATTCCATACGATCAACTTTTTTCTTTTTTTCAGATTCCATATATAGGTGAGGTCATGCAGTATTTATCTTTCTGTGCCTGATTTATTTCACCTAACATAATGTCCTACAGTTTCATCCATGTTGTCACAAGAGAATTGCCTTATTTTTTTAAGACTGAATAATAAGTACTCCATTGTATATACATATCACATTTTCTTTACCCATTCATTCACTGATGGACACTTAGATTCATTCCAAATTTTGACTATTGGGAATAATGTATTAATAAACATGGAAGCATTAATCTCTTCGGTTCAAGAGATCAATTGTAAAACATAGTGCCTATTGTTATAACAATATATTGTGTTCTTGAAAATAATACAATGTTAAATTGTTCCCATAAAAAAAACTGTGTGAGCTAATTTATATGTGAATTCACTAGTTTTAGCTATTCCACAATGTATAGATACTTGAAAACATCACGCTGTACACAATAAACATATACAATTTTATCTTTCAATTCAAAAATAATGTTTAATGAAGTTAAGAAATGAGACATAAATACTCAGTCTGATGAAATATTACATTTGATTGTGAAGAAAGTAAATGACCTGCTGTCATTCACTATGACCTACTATCTGATAAAACGGACTGCTTTTTCTTGCTGTTGTTCTTAACTTAAAGTGTATTGCCTCTTGTTTCCTTATCTTAAACATCTCTAAACAATTTTTCATTTTTACTCTATATTCAGTGTGCTGGAGTTGCAAATTTGTCATGTAGCCATGCTGTTTACTCTTTTTTTTTTTTTTTTTTTTTTTTTTTTTTTTTTTTTTTTTTTTGAGACGGAGTCTGGCTCTGTCGCCCAGGCTGGAGTGCAGTGGTGTGATCTCAGCTCCCTGCAAGCTCCACTTCCCGGGTTCAGGCCATTCTCCTGTCTCAGTCTCCCGAGTAGCTGGTACTACAGGCGCCCGCCACCATGCCCGGAAAATTTTTTTGTATTTTTAGTAGAGATGGGGTTTCACCGTGTTAGCCAGGATGTTATCGATCTCTTGATCTCGTGATCCACCCGCCTCAGCCTCCCAAAGTGCTGGGATTACAGGCTGGAGCCACCGCGCCTGGCTGCCATACTGTTAATTCTTATGTTGAGGAATGCTAACTGAATCTACTCACAAATCATGCAGTTATTAGAACAGCGTGGTACAAATTAAAAACAAACAAACAAACAAAAACAACCAAAGGAAAACAATATAGAACCTATAAATAAATCCACACATGTATGGCCAATTGATTTTCAATAAAGGCGCCAACAATACCTAATGGAAAAAGGATAGTCACTTAATAAATGGTGTTGGAAAACCTGTATATCCACATGCAGAAGAATACAATTGGACCCTTACTGCATACCATATGTAGAATCAATTCAAAATGCATTAAAGACAGACTTAACACTAAATCTGTAAAACTACTAGAAGAAAATACAGGAGTAAAACTACAGTACATTGGTTTGGTCAATGATTTTTTGAATTTGACTCCAAAGTGCAGGCAATAAAATCAAAATTAGATAAATGGTTTTACATAGAACAAAACGTTTCTGCATAAAAACAATTAACGGTATTCAGAGACAACTCACACATTGGGAGAAAGTGTTTGCAACTATACATCCGATTAGGGATTAATATTAACAACATATTAGGAGCTCTAACAACTCAATAGCAATAAAATTTTAAAAAAACTATTAAAAATGGGCAAATAACCTGAATAGATATTTCTTAAAAGATGACATACAAATGGCCAAAGGAAATGTGAAAAAAACGCTTGACATTGACAATCATTAGGGAAATGAACATTAAAATCACAATGAGATATCTCATAGCTGTTAGAATGACTATTATCAAAAAGACTAATGATAACAAGTGCCAACAACAATAAGGAGAAAGGGAACACTTGTATGCTTTTGGTGGCAATGTGGATTAGTGCAGCCATATGAAAAATTGTGTGTAGGTTTCTGAAAAAAATATAGAATTACCGTATGATTTAGGAGTCTCACTTCTAGGCAGTTATCCAGAAGTTATGAAATTAATTTGTAGAAGAGATGCCTGTGCTCCCATATTTATTGCAGCATTGTTCACAATGGCCATCATAGAATCAACCTAAATGCCATCAACAGATGAATAGATAAAGAAAATGTGGTGTATGTGTATCCATACACACACACACACACACACACACAAACACACACATAAACACAATGGAATACTATTTAGCTTCAAATAAAAAAAATGTCATTTGCAACAACATTAATGAAATTGGAGAGCATTATTCTAAGTGAAATAAGCCAAGCACAGAAGGACAAATACCACATGGTCTTACTTATACGTGAAATCTAAAATAATCCAACACATAGAAGCAGAGAGTAGAATGGTAGTTACAGAACCTGAGGGCAGGGGAAATGGGAAGATGATGGCAAAAGGGTACAAAATCTCAGAGAAGAGGAATATTATTTTAGGTCTTTTGCACAGCACAATGAATATAATTAATAAAAGAGGGCCGGGTGTCATGGCTGAAGCCTGTAAACCCAACACTTTGGGAGGCCGATGTGGGTGGATTACCTGAGGTCAGGAGCTCGAGATCAGGCTGACCAACATGGTGAAACCCCATCTCTACTAAAAATACAAAAAGTAACCAGCTACCTGGGAGACTGAGGCAGGAGAATCATTTTAAACTGGGAGGTGGAGGAGTTGCAGTGAGCCAAGATCATGTCACTGTACTCTAACCTGGGCAGCAGAGCAAGACTCCATCTCAAAAACAACAAAACAACAACAACTACAAATAATAATAGAGGATTGTACATTTCAAAATTGTTAGGATAGTAATTTTCAAATATTGTTACCACCAAAAATGTTACATATTTGAGATAATGGATATGTTAACTATCTTGATTAAATTATGTTAGATTGCATTCATAAATAATACCATTACTTGTTGTCCTATAAACTTATACAATTATAAATTGTCAATTCAAAATAAAAACAGCAGTGTGGAGGGAGAATATTTACTAACATCCAAACGTCTTGGGACTTTAGTTGCATAAAAGAAGGGCATGGGACTAAGAACTTTGGTTGTCAGTGGATAGTTGCATGGTATTTTTGCATTTTTCTAGATCACATTATGAGAATGAGTTTATATGGATGTACTGGGTGGCTGCAGATTTACGGTATTTGTATTATATTATTTTTTGGTCTGCACTGTATAGTATCTTCACTTCTTTTGGAGATCTGCTTATCCACACTCAACCATATGATTCAATAGGCATAATAGCTATAATTCTCTATCAAATTTGCTGACATTCTGAGCAAATTATTCACATGCAATCATCTTCTGACAGTAGTGTTTAGACCAACAGGAAGTTAAGGCAGTCATATTTCTTCTCTGGATTTTTAAAATATGGAAGCAGCTGAAAAAAGATTTTCCTACTGGGCCACATATCTGAAAATTATAGACAGTCTTTTTCCAAAGATCAAATTACCTCCAGAGTAAAGAAATCCTCCACACAGTAAGGGATAAAGATGCTTAAGTAGAAATAAGGTAAAGATAGAGAGAAACACAAGAACAAGAGTGAGAATAAAAGCAAGAGAATGAAAGTGAGAGAGGGAGAGAGAGAAGGAGGGAGAGAGAAAGGGAATCGTCGGCACCCTTGAACCTGAGAGTTATGAGTCAATACGTTCATTTTATTTCACAGACTATTAGAATTTCCTGGGGTTTTTTGGGATGAAACTTAGTCATTATTAATAAAATACCATTGAATCAAGCATTGCCTATCACATCAACTAATAATCTGTACCTTTGCAGTTCTGGCTTCTGTGGCTCAAAATGAATCAAATGTTAATCAAAATCTACATAATATAGCCCAAACAACTGGAAATGAAAAAACAACAACAATATATAAATAAGTTTTTTTATAAATATTGAAACCCCAACTAGTGATATATATGCACTAACAGTCTCCCAATGTCCAATGATGGGGATCTAATCTGATAGGGACATAAGACTGAGTCTTGACTTCCCTGGAACATTATTCCATGGCTTTTCTTGTAAACTGGGTGCTCATCTTTGAACAGGCTCTTCCCTTTTCAGCACTGGGTATAAGTCAGATACTTTCTTCCTTTCACTCTTTTTTTGAGAACAATTTAAAAAGCGCACACATAATACCTATGCTCTTCAGGCTACAGAATATAATTTGGGAAGCAGCAGATAAATAAATAAATCAATAAACAAAAAATTGGCTTCTGTATCCAACTCTTTTCCTCAAAGGAGAATTTATGATGAGAACGAGTGTGCTATTAGGACCAACTATTGCTGTCAGTTTATTGGTTCCTAGTGATTCAGTTTGGCGTTACTAGGTCTAGGCTCATTCAAATGAGAGGAGGAGCAGAGGATATTTGTTTTCTTTCTTTTTTATTATTATTATACTTTAAGTTCTAGGGTACATGTGCATAACAGGCAGGTTTGTTACACATGTATACTTGTGCCATATTGGTGTGCTGCACTCATCAATTCGTCAGCACCCATCAACTCGTCATTACATCAGGTATAACTCCCAATGCAATCCCTCCCCCCTCTCCCCTCCCCCCTCCCCATGATAGGCCCCAGTGTGTGATGTTCCCCTTCCCGAGTCCAAGTGATCTCATTGTTCAGTTCTCACCTATGAGTGAGAACATGCGGTGTTTGGTTTTCTGTTCTTGGGATAGTTTGCTGAGAATGATGGTTTCCAGCTGCATCCATGTCCCTACAAAGGACACAAACTCATCCTTTTTTATGACTACATAGTATTCCATGGTGTATATGTGCCACATTTTCTTAATCCAATCTGTCACTGGTGGACATTTGGGTTGATTCCAAGTCTTTGCTATTGTGAATAGCGCCACAATGAACATACATGTGCATGTGTCTTTATAGCAGCATGATTTATAATCCTTTGGGTATATACCCAGTAATGGGATGGCTGGGTCATATAGTACTTCTAGTTCTAGATCCTTGAGGAATCCCCATACTGTTTTCCATATGGTTGAACTAGTTTACAGTCCCACCAACAGTGTAAAAGTGTTCCTATTGATCTACATCTTCTCCAGCACCTGTTGTTTCCTGACTTTTTAATGATTGCCATTCTAACTGGTGTGAGATGGTATCTCATTGTGGTTTTGATTTGCATTTCTCTGATGGCCAGTGATGACAAGCATGTTTTCATTTGTCTGTTGGCTGCATGCATGTCTTCCTTTGAGAAATGTCTGTTCATATCCTTTGCCCACTTTTTGATGGAGTTGTTTGTTTTTTTCTTGTAAATTTGTTTGAGTTCTTTGTAGATTCTGGATGTTAGCCCTTTGTCAGATGAGTAGATTGCAAAAATGTTCTCCCATTCTGTAGGTTGCCTGTTCACTCTGATGGTAGATCCCATTTGTCAATTTTGGCTTTTGTTGCCATTGCTTTTGGTGTTTTAGACATGAAGTCCTTGCTCATGTCTATGTCCTGAATGGTATTACCTAGGTTTTCTTCTAGGGTTTTTATGATATTAGGTCTAACATTTAAGTCTCTAATCCATCTTGAATTAATTTTCGTATAAGGAGTAAGGAAAGGATCCAGTTTCAGCTTTTTACTTATGGCTAGCCAATTTTCCCACTACCATTTATTAAATAGGGAATCCTTTCTCCATTTCTTGTTTTTCTCAGGTTTGTCAAAGATCAGATGGCTATAGTTCAAAAGCTAGCAGACAGCAAGAAATAACTAAGATCAGGGCAGAACTGAAGGAGATAGAGACACAAAAAAACCTCCAAAAAATCAATGAATCCAGGAGCTGGTGTTTTGAAAAGATCAACAAAACTGATAGGCTGCCAGCAAGACTAATAAAGAAGAAAAGAGAGAAGAATCAAATAGACACAGTAAAAAACGATAAAGGGGATATCACCACCGACCCCACAGAAATACAAAATACCATCAGAGAATACTATGAACACCTCTACGCAAATAAACTAGAAAATCTAGAAGAAATGGATAATTTCCTGGACACTTACACTCTCCCAAGACTAAACCAGGAAGAAGTTGAATCCCTGAATAGACCAATAGCAGGCTCTGAAATTGAGGCAATAATTAATAGCCTACCAACCAAAAAATGTGCAGGACCAGATGGATTCACAGCTGAATTCTACCAGAGGTACAAGGAGGAGCTGGTACCATTCCTTCTGAAACTATTCCAATCAATAGAAAAAGAGGGAATCCTCCCTAACTCATTTTATGAGGCCAACATCTTCCTGATACCAAAGCCTGGCAGAGACACAACAAAGAAAGAGAATTTTAGACCAGTATCCCTGATGAACATCAATGCAAAAATCCTCAATAAAATACTGGCAAACCGAATCCAGCAGCACATCAAAAAGCTTATCCACCATGATCAAGTGGGCTTCATCCCTGGGATGCAAGGCTGGTTCAACATTCGCAAATCAATAACCAAATCCAGCACATAAACTGAACCAAAGACAAAAACCACATGATTATTTCAATAGATGCAGAGAAGGCCTTTGACAAAATTCAACAGCCCTTCATGCTAAAAACTCTCAATAAACTAGGTATTGATGGAACGTATCTCCAAATAATAAGAGCTATTTATGACAAACCCACAGCCAATATCATACTGAATGGGCAAAAACTGGAAAAATTCCCTTTGAAAACTGGCACAAGACAGGGATGTCCTCTCTCACCACTCCTATTCAACATAGTGTTGGAAGTTCTGGCTAGGGCAATCAGGCAAGAGAAAGAAATAAAGGATATTCAGTTAAGAAAAGAAGAAGTCAAATTGTCCCTGTTTGCAGATGACATGATTACATATTTAGAAAACCCCATTGTCTCAGCCCAAAATCTCCTTAAGCTGATAAGCAACTTCAGCAAAGTATCAGGATACAAAGTTAATGTGCAAAAATCACAAGCATTCTTTTTTTTTTTTTTTTTGAGTCGGAGTCTCACGCTGTTGCCCAGGCTGGAGTGCAGTGGCGGGATCTCGGCTCACTGCAAGCTCCGCCTCCTGGGTTCACGCTGTTCTCCTGCCTCAGCCTCCTGAGTAGCTAGGACTACAGGCGCCCGCCACCGCGCCCGGCTAATTTTTTGTATTTTTAGTAGAGACGGGGTTTCACTGTGGTCTCGATCTCCTGACCTTGTGATCCGCCCGCCTCGGCCTCCCAAAGTGCTGGGATTACAGGCTTGAGCCACCGCGCCCGGCCACAAGCATTCTTATACACCAGTAACAGACAAACAGAGAGCCAAATCATGAATGAACTTCCATTCACTATTGCTTCAAAGAGAATAAAATATCTAGGGTATTTGTTTTCAAAGTGTCAAGTAGATGAGAAAGCCCGGAGAAGCCAACATCAGCAGGCCAAGTGCATGCAAACCTCAAATATTTAAAATATTTTACACAGAATCCCTTCACAAAAGACCAGGCCAATATTTACCAGTATGATGCTTTTAAAGTTACTACTGTATTAGAATTGGAGAAGATTGCTTATTGGCTTATATATTTTTAATGCCAGTCATTAGAAGCCTAAATTTACTCCTGGTATCTTTTAATAAAGAAATCTAAAACATTCTCCATGATAAATTTGTCACTGAATTGTATATTTATTTCTAATCTAGTAACTCAAAAATATCTTACCCTAAACATTATTAAACCAGATCACATTATTCCAAGATTAAATACTCCTGAAAACATTTTTGAACGAGAATTTAAAATGGTACATCTAGACAAAATATACATATATAAATCAGTTTTAATCTATATGAATAAATGTTAGCTGCATGTAAGTTGACATTATCCTTCCCAATTCTGAGTAACCTTCAAATTTGAGAAGATCATATAGCAGTTATCTTTGTCAATACAGCCAAGTATATCAAAATACAATGAATAGCCTGTTCAGTCTTATATATACACCTGCTGTTTAATATTTGAAATTCTTGTCAGAGAAGTATTTGCAATTTGGTAGTAGAAAGTGTAAATTATGCTGATTTATAATGTTACCTTTGAAACAAAATGCATAAAGACACATACAACAGCAATATTCACACAGATGGTCTTAACTGTCAGCACACAAAAATAGTAAGCATAGAATTATCAAAAAATCAAGATGAATTATATGCTGCAATGACTTATTAGGGAACTGAGGCTTTTTGTAAAAAATAACATATTTTTTCTTTGCCTGAAATTTTCTTTCTTCATTTTTTTAGCACAACTAATTTTCACTCATCCAGTTTGACTTAATGCATCAATCATCTATTACAAAAACATAGACTCCCCTTCATTTCTCTGTGACACATTGTCCTATGAAACTATTGCCATTATCTCTCTAGCCTATTTTTTTTTTCTTGTTTTTCCCATGGGATGAAAGTTACTTGAGGACAGGTACTTTGTATGCTTAGCACATAGCATCCTGCCTAGCATATGGTAAGCTTTAAATAAATATTAACTAAATTAATATTGATACATTTCTTACTTTCACAGATATAGTAGTTTGAGAACAATGTCAGTCCAGAAATAGTTGGCCTGTTATTTGTTAAACCTACACTACATATTGGCCATTGTGCCACTAGGTGATGTAAAATCCCCACGTGCTGTGGCAATTATCTATTTATTGCATCTCATCAAATTCATTCTTTTTTACCTTGCCTTATGATCCTTGAGTGAGACTCTCCAAACATTGCCTTATTGAGATGTGGCTTGGCAAGGTTTTTGTCATTAGAGCATCCTGAATGAAAACTGCAAGGACAATGGAGGAAAGAATTTGTATCTTGAATTCTTTCTGTCTCTGTCTCAGTCTCTTTCTGTGTCTATCTCTCTCTTTTATTTCTCCCTCTCTTCTTTTTTTTCCCCCCTAAATACATATAACAATGCTTTCCCAAATATAAGTAAAACTGCATATAATAAATTTATTAAATTATACTAAATAAGCCTTAAGTGTGCAGTAGAATGAACATACAAGATGAGGGTTTTTTTTTTTTTTTTTTAGATTTTAATAATTCTAAAATACAACTGCTATGTTTGCTTTTCTTCCTTTCCTGCCTGTGCCACACAATTAACAATCATTGTGATGTTCATAGAGGCAAAGCACTAGGTCAGAGGTGAGTTGCATCAACTTTAGAAGCTGAGGTATGAAAAAGACTTTATTAAACATTTGCAAGAACAGATTAATTTTTAAAATGCATACAGATTCTACAGGTAAGAACCTACCTGTCAAACCTAGATTATAAACCTTGAGGATTTAGTTTATCAGTTTTCTAAGCATGCACCAAGCACTAAGGGCAAACTTTATTACAGCACAATAAGTGAATGAACAATTTGCCATGTAAAAAATATTTTCACCTTTTATCTAGAAAGATAAAATTCCTTGTAATTGTGAGTAACATCTATTGCTCTTTTGAAATCCAATGGAAGCTAATTGTTGTGTTAAACAGGAAATCACCTGCCCAGAATGAGAGTACTTCACTATTAAAAGCATCAATTAAAGAGTCAAGGATGATTGACAAAGCTATTAAATGCTGAAAATATGTCATTTAAAAGGTAGAAGTTAAAAATGAATGTACAAAATCTATGAAATTGAGAACACTGAAGCTAGTGAAAATTGGAATAAATTACAAGGGAGAAATTATTTAAACATGAAACTAAATACCTGTGAATTTGGGACCTGTTGGTGAAACTATTAGAGGACACTGAACTAGTCTTGCACATCTGTAAAATTGATACAAGTTTGAGAAATGAAATGTGGTTTTACCAGGATCAGAAATTCTGCTAACTACATGACTCTATACATTTTATATATCCGAGACTGAGTTATTTGCAAGAAAGTAGACATATATACTTTACTTTCTTTCCCAGGGGAAATTAAAAATGCAAATATATACAAAGGAAAAAAAAAAGAGCAAATACCAGGTAATATATTTTGACTGTGTGCCCATTGAAATCGCAACTTGAATTGTATTTCCCAGAATTCCCATGTGTTGTGGGAGGAAACCGGGGGAGGTAATTAAGGCATGGGGACTAGTCTTTCCCATACTATTCTTGTGATAGTGAACAAGTCTCACGAGAACTGAGGAGTTTATCAGGGGTTTCCGCTTTTGCTTCTTTCTCATTTTTCTTTTACTGCCACCAAGTAAGACGTGCCTTTTGTCTCCCGCGATGATTCTGAGGCCCCCCAAGCTATGTGGAACTGTAAGTCTAATTAAACCTCTTTTTGTTCCCAGCTTTGGGTATGTCTTTATCGTCAGCGTTAATATGAACTAACAAACGGCCGGGCGCAGTGACTGAAGCCTGTAATCCCAGCACTTTGGGAGGCCGAGACGGCGGATCACGAGTTCAGGAGATAGAGACTATCCTGGCTAATCCGGTGAAACCCCGTCTCTACTAAAAAAATACAAAAAACTAGCCAGGCGAGGTGGCGGGCGCCTGTAGTCCCAGCTACGCGGGAGGCTGAGGCAGGAGAACGGCGTAAACCTGGGAGACGTAGCTTGCAGTGAGCTGAGGTCCAGCCAGCCACTGCACTCCAGCCTGGGCGACAGAGCAAGGCTCTGTCTCAAAAAAAAAAAAAAAAAAAAAAAAAAAAAAATGAACTAACACACTAAGCAAGGATATTTGCCTCTTCTTTTATTATATATGATAGCCAGTCTATGTAAACACTTACGTAAGTATTTGATTAAGTATACGGATTTTATTTTCTTACTAAAAAAAATTATCTGATGCAAAGATAAATAATAATAAGATATATCAAATCATTGTAGATATTTAAGGTGTACAACCTGACGATTTGCTATACCTCTTCATTGTGAAATAACCATGACAATCAATGTAACTAACATTTCTATTACCTAAGATAAATACGTTTTTTATGCGTGTGATGAGATAACTTAGAATCTATTCTCTTAATACATTTTAAGTATACAACACAGTATTGTTACCTCTAGTCACCTTGCTATATATGAGATCGCAGAACTTACAGATTTTGGATATTTGATCAACATAAGTTGATGTACTCCTTGACCCACATCTGAATCAATTATTTTTGGTTTATTTCAGTAAGTGCAATGGATCTATGAATTTATAATTTAATAGATTTATATGATCAATCTATTAAACTTATCATTTATATGATGACTGAGTTTCTTGCTCTCAGTAGAATAACAAAAAAATTTGTGTAAGTTTTTGTTTGCATACAACATCTTCAGAGCAACCTCTAAATTGGAAGAAACAAATTTTACTAATGAAAACGGTATACATACTTGCTGAAAAAAAGGTAAGACATATAAATTTTAACTGACAAGGATTTAAGTGGAAGAATAATCCATTTACTTATAATAAATTTATTCTAATAGAAATACATTTTGTAGGTAATACATTTTAAATATTAACTATATGATTAGTACTGACTACAATCTGTACAGATTCAGCCACTTGGTTTCTAAAGATCAATAATTTTATTTATACACTTTCTAAAAATATGCAGTGTTAGCACCCATTTCTAAGAAACTGAGAACACCAAATACATTAATTGCTTTAGAAAAAATCTACAGTATTCTTTTGATAAATAAGACAGATTATTTAGTCACTAATTAGGAGTGTACTCTTCTACAAGACTTTAACTTTGCACAAATTCTCAGTAAAGACTATTCATACAATGATAGCAAAGAATGTAAGTACTTATTGTTTGAAATAAAAAAATGAAATAGGTATGCCCTTAACATTTATAATAGGAATATAAAAACAGAATATCTTTAATAAAAAACAATCCATGCATTTTGTAGAGTAAAATATGCAGGTGTGTTAGAAAGAAAATAATTGTACAGTATGTTAAAAACTGACATGAATTTCAAACCACTTAAGCAAAAAAAAATTAGAGTAATTTTATTAGATGGATAAATTTATATGATGACTGAGTTTCTTGTTCTAAGCCCGGATTTCTTAATTTGTTTTTGAATGCATTTAAAACATAAATTTAATTTCAAATATTATTTAAGAAACAGTAGATAATTCTGTATAAGATCTATGTTTAGCCCGCTTAACTTGATCTACAAAGATTGAAGTTCAAATATTAAATGAATAAATAATCGGATTACTCTTTTAATATACATGAATTGATGTGTTATTCTTATTTCTAAAGAAACATGCTATGAAATATACATGCATGCAGATATCTATCTATCTATATCTCTCAGAAAAATTATTTTAGAATACATGTAATCAGCAGTGAGCTGTTACATAATAGTAAATAAACAGCTCTTAGGGCAGGGGAGCTCTAAAACAATTTGCATTATTTTTCAATTTCCAAGCCAATTTTTATGGCCATTGTTACTCACCTTCCACAATGCCTGAACATTTAACAATCAGGTTTTGCAAGGCAATAACAACTAGTTCCAGTATACCACTCTATAATGTATAGAATAAAACTGAAATAGAGAAATTTATCTATTGGTTGTTAACTTTATTTAAAACATTTACAATAATTAATATTGGCAAATGAAAATAATATTACTAAGCGAAACACGATAAACCATTCTGAGCAATCTATTGCAAGGACAGAAAACTAAACATCGCATGTTCTCATTCATAGGTGGGAATTGAACAATGAGAACACTTGGACACAGGGTGGGGAACATCACACAACAGGGCCTGTCGTGGGGTGGGGGAGAGGGAAGGGATAGCATTAGGAGATATACCTAATGTAAATGACGAGTTAATGGGTGCAGCACACCAACATGGTACATGTATACATATGTAACAAACCTGCACGTTGTGCACATGTACCCTAGAACGAACTTAAAGTATAATAAAAAAAAGTGAATAGTATTCATAAAAACATAGAGGTCTTCAAATGTTTGACTTTAATTTGATATGCTATTTTCATCCATGTATTTTTCTTCTAAAATTGTTATATTCCATAGTTATTTCTACCACTTTATTTTTTCCTTTTTTCTATATTTCTTTATATTAATTTTTAACTCTCCTCTATTGAAAATAAGACAGTTTTAAAGAACAACAGTCTGACTCATTCAATTCTGCTAAATATTTTAGGCTTCAACTCAGCAGTGTTTCTTTTAGTGACCCTATAGAAACACATTTCCCAAAATATAGATATTTATTTTATATTACAAATATTCAGTTTTCTACTTTTCAAGAATTATGTGCTAATTGTTAGGAGTGTAACTAAACTCAAGTTTTCTCAATATACTTTCTCATATCTAGTCCATTTTATAGTTTGTCCCTTTAAAATTTGGTGTAGATACAATATGTAATTTATTATGGAATTTCTTATTTATTTTTATTTAATAGATCCAATAATTATCAAGATTTCTGGGTCCCTTCTTAATAAACAAAATTGAAAATTATGCACTTAAATAATCATATGCCTATATGCCTATATATAGGCAACATGAATTAAAAATAAAGTTATCAATAAATTTATAAAACTTAAGAAATTAAATAAATTGATAAATATAAATTATATCATTTTATAGCATTTATTAATTTCTATAATGTATTTCCTAAATGGGATGACATTCCGGTAATGACTACTCTTCTTGATCATTCAGAAAGTGTTTGTTGTAACAGAATTCTTCTACATAATGCAAACATTTTATGAATACTGTGCTTTGGAACTATTATTTTGTTGTTTTTGTAGAATGTAAAAGAAAATTTAGATATTCTCATATGTGATAGCCTGAATAAGATGGGTTAAAGACCTATATTTTAATGGAAATATTCCAAAAATAATAATGGGGACTAATTAAAAAATATCACATGATGTGGCATGTCCAAAAATGAGTGTTCTCACAGTGTCAAGGTTTAAAAGGTTTTTCTAATTAACTTACTAAATAAGTAGGAGTTTTTGTTTTTCATGATATAACCATATTTCATATATGTATATGTGTATATGTGTGAATGTGTGTGTATATGTATGTATGAATATATGTTTAGTGTGTGTATTTGTACATATATTCTCTGCTGAATACATTTTTATTGAAAACATTCAACATAGACATTTCACAATGAACACAAAATTGTTATTTAACATTTCATTAAACTTACTCTGAACTTTGTAAGAAACCCAACATTCTATGTTTCTAACTGACGTCAGTCAGGAATGAGAGACTCATATAATACAATTTTTGATTTAGGTTTGCCAATGTTGATTATTAACTGTGCCATCTTAATTGAAACTAATCCAAAATCCATTTTTATGATGCATTTATTATCAGCAACATTTCTGAAATGCAATACTCTAAATCTTAAAATGAATTTACAAAAGAGACTTACAACAAATAATATTCATAATTATCTGATGGTTGCATACCTTGTAATAATTGGTCTGTTATTTTAAACTTAGTGCTTACTATACTGCTCTTTAGTGGTAAACAATAATGTGAAATTGTCAGAAACACTAATGGATCCAGAGTATACTCTGGGAATTTGCATTGCTTATTTTGTTTAAAATTATAATTGTGAATGTATTTTATTCTAGTATCTTTCATAAAATTGTATCAATACAGGAAATCTAAAAAGTAATTAGTATTTGCTGGCAAAATTCTATGTATGAAAATGGTGAACAGTAAAATTTATTTACTATTTAATGCTAGTGACAGCTAAGTATAATCCTCTATCAATATGCAAAACTCAGTTTAAAGTAAAACTGAAGTAATGTTTCTCCGTTTGCATAGATGATAGTGTATTGAAAGATTCTACCAACTCCTGGGCCTTTTTTGTTGCATCTTTCTGCTATTGTTATCTAGAAGGCCTAAGCTGTGATCCCTAAGTTTTAGTAAACTAATATATTTATAAAATATATATCTTCCCATCATTTACTTTGAATATATACTATCTTTATTGATTAAATATATTTGTAACATTATATCATATAAAATGTGTATACTCTTCAGATATCATGATTTGCTGCTTTTTATTTAGACAATATTGTATAACAATATTCTTAGAAGATATCTATGATTATACCTGCAAAACTGCAAATATCCAAAATCGTGAGTGGTCCCTAAGACACCTACATTTCCATATATATAAGAACATAGTATTATATTATATATAACATATACTATATATATAATAGAATATATGTAATATATATTCTAATACAGTCTTTTCAAATTCACTAATCTTTACCAGCATGATATCAAAATTATCAGTTCCATACTGTGTATTTTTATCTATGTCCTTATATTTTGGTTTTTAGAATACTTGTGTCTTATGTCTTTCATGACTCTGCCTAACATAGTCAAGCTTTCCTTAAGCTTCTGACCATAAAGAACATAGTTCTAATTGGTTGAATGTAGTTGTTCACTTATTCTATCATGTGTTTCATTCCCGTTTCAGTTTCCACTGATTGATACTTTTCCTGCTTCAATACAAGTCCAGTAATTGTTGATAGTATTCCATGCATTGCTAATTTTGCCTTGTTGGTAATTAGATATCTTAATGTTCCTATAAATATATATATGCTTTGTTCTGGGATGCAGTTGAGTTCTTTGGAAACAGTTTAATCTTTTTTGGGTTTTGCATTTAAGATTATACTTGAGTAAAATCCTAGAAGCACTGACTAAGGCAAATGTTGAATCACTGTTGTGGGAAAATCCTGATTTCTCTACCGGATGGCCCATAAATTATGAGATTTTTCTAGACTGGCTACTGAAAATACCAAATAATTCCATCCCTGGTGGGATCTGGGAAGTGTTCCCCATAGTCCTTTCAGATTGTTCTTTCCCTGTCCTTGGTGGAATCCTCATATTCACATGCTAAACGAAACCCAGTTTAAAAGTCCAGAAACCTGGTACAGGAATGTAGAAGTCTCTGCAGCTACGTTCTCCCTGTACTCTGTTCCATGTGCCTCCCCTATTTCTCCTTATTTTTAAGAAGCTGGAAATTATTCAGTATAACTCTTAATTTTTTCAGGTTTTTTAAAAACTGCAAATATAATGCTACCCATACTAATTTCAATATATTTATCTAACATTTATTTATCTATTGTTCAGTTCTTACAACAGCATTTTCCTGAAGATTAAGTCTTTGTCAGCTCTCATTAATGAAAACATCCTAAAATTATCAGGATTTGCCTTTTGAAATATGCAAAGAGAAAGTAAATTATATAAATTATTTCATGAAAAATCAAATAATTTTCTACAAATGCTTTTAGTGTTTACATTAATATGATCAATGCTGGGAAAAAAAAGGCAAAAATAACAACTAATAAAAATGAGAATTTAAAAAAAAATTGTACATACTCATCCTGCTATGAGCAAAAAGTTATTTTACTGAAGAGTCTAGAGGTAAAATTTTTAAACATCATAATCCCCAAATAACCCTTGATACCTTGACTCCTCATTTAGGCAATAGTGTCACTTCCAAAGTTCATAAACAGCTTTCACGTTTCATGTAGTCACAATTGTTTTATGATTATGATTATTGTTATTTAATTCTTCCCCATAGGTATGTATGCATATCATACATGGTAAGCAAATTGTAAAGACTTTGGGGATAAAATATACATGTCACATTTTTTTTTCATTAGAGAAGAAAATGAGAAAGCTAATGAGTTACCCAAAAATTTGCAAATCTAAAATATTTATTTGGCAGATATATTTTAAACACATGTGTTATTTTATATTTTGCATACACATTTTCTTTGAACTCTAAGAAACATAATTTAGGAGTTTTGATCATGGCAGAGATACTTGTATTGAATATGTATTGAGCTGATAACAATAACCAACTCTGGATAAAACATAAAACATAACTATTTAAGGAGACCCTACAGGAAGGAACTATAAGGATACCAACATTGAAGGAAGATAAGCAAACTCTGATGTGTCATATATAGCTATCCTCTCCTGAGAACACTTTCCAGATTATAGGCCTTACTATTGGGGTATAAGGAAAAATAGAAAATAATACTTTTATTAAGACATAGGAATAATATTAGGTCAATTTTTAAGGTTGTCAGACGTGATGTAAATTGAGGGAAGATTCCCAATTCTCCACCTCTTTCTTCTCTCAAAACAGAAGAGAGTCACAAAGAGTATATACATAAACTTTTCTCAACTCTATTTTGTACTCTTTAACTATTCATGCAAGTGAAAAAAATCCAAGGAATCTAGAAGGAATAGCAGCTGAGATATAACTTTTTTAGACATAACCTGTGCAGAGAAAAAATAATTTGAAGTTCAAATCCCAGCCAAAGAAAGGGTTTGTTACAAAATCGCTGGTTTCCCTGTTAAAAGCAAAGGTTACATATTCTAGGAGTGATCTCTAAACCAAAGGTTTTGCTGTAGGACAAAAGACTAGTCTCCACAAGCTTTCTTTATAAAACCAAAAGCCAAGCCTCCACCATGTCAAGGTAATCCTCTAGTTATTTATCTGTCAGGACAAAATTCAACATTCTTTCGTGTAAGAACAGGCAAAATTAATTAATGTGTGGTAGAATTAAAATAAGAACAGCCCTTGCTATTGGTTTGGAAGAGATAATGTTTGACTGTAAAACAAATGAAGATAAATTTCTGTGGTAGTAGAATTTTTTATATCTTACTCTACACTGTATATATTTGTCAAAATTCATCAAGCTGAATTTAAGATCACAGCATGCATAAGTTAAACCTTAAAAAATTTTATTAAATATGAAACAAATTCAAGAGCAAATTTAAGACTTCATATTTACATAGACTGGATATAGAATTCACAACTATATAAATGTGTTTTCTTGTGTTTATGTATGTTGAGCTAAAACCAGTTAAAAGACTAGTTTGACAAATCAAATCCACACAAATGAACAATTTTACCAAAGTAAAATTTGATTATTAATTTCAAGATTTCAAAAAACAAATACCCACAGGAAAAGAAGAGAGGTCTGGCATGTCTCAGATGTCTCCTTCCTTCCTGTACTGGATATGTGTTTTGTGGGAAGGAACAATAAGCAAAGTTTTTAATGAGATCCTGAATCAACTCAGACAGCAGGAAAATTTATGGAATAAGACCTCTCATTTTCAACCCAGAAAATTGACTAGTTACATAGCACTTGCTGTAGAAATGTGCTTCATAAATCTGTAGATCACAGGTGTATTTGTGAGAAACAGGAAAATTGGCCCAAGGCAAGAATACCCTCTCTCACCACTTGTATTCACCATAGAACTGGAGCCCTGGCCAGGACAATCAGGCAAGAGAAAGAAATAAAGAGTATCCAGATAGGAAGAGAAGAAGTTAAACTATCCCAATTTCCAGAAGACATGATTCTATATCTAGAAAATCCCATAGTCTCAGCTTAAAAGCTCCTTAGGCTGATAAACAACTTCAGCAAAGTCTTGGGATACAAAATCAATGTGCAAAAGCCACTAACATTCCTATACACCAACAACAGTCAAGCCAAGAGTCAAATCAGGAACATACTACCATGTACAATGGCCACAAAAAGAATAAAGTACCTGGGAACACAGCTAACTTGGGAGGTAAAAGACCTCTGCAAGGAGTACTACAAACTACTGCTCAACAAAATCAGGGATGACACAAACAAATGCAAAAAAATATCCATGCTCATGGATAGGAAGAATCAATATTATTAAAATGGCCTTAGTGTTCAGATATTATTAACATTTATAGATTTAATGTTATTCCTATTAAACCATTCTTCACTAAACAAGAGAAAACTATTTTAAAGTTTTTATGGAACAAAAAATGAGCCCAAATAGCCAAGCCAATCCTAAGCTAAAAGAACAAAGCTGGAGGCATCATGCTTCCCGACTTTATACTACATGGCTACAGTAACCTAAATAGCATGGTACTGCTGTTTGCAAAAATAGACACATATACCAATGGAACAGAATAGAGAACCCAGAAATAAAACTGCATACCTACAACTATCTGATCTTTGACAAACTTGACAAAATCAAGCAGTATGGAAACGTTTCTCTATTCAATATATGGTGCTGGGATAACTGGCTAGCTATATGCAGAAGATTGAAACTGGACACCTTTGTTACATCATATACAAAAATTAACTCAAAATGAATTAAAGGTTTAAATGTAAAACCCAAAACTAAAAAATCACTCTGGAAAACAACCTAGGAAATACCATTCTGGAAATAGAAATGGGAAAGAAATCACAAGGATGCCAGAAGCAATTGCAACAAAAGCAAAAACTGACAAATGAGATCTAATTAAACTAAAGAGCTTCTGCACAGCAAAGCAAACTATCAACAGAATGAGCAGACATCCTACAGAATGGTAGAAAATATTTCTGCCATTTGCACATAATGCACTTGACAAAGGTCTAATATCCAGCATCTATAAGGAATTTAAATTTGAAACCCAAAACAGAAACCCCCATTTAAAATTGGGCAAAGAACATGAACAGACACTTCTTAAAAGAAGACAACATGTGGCCAACAATAATATAAATAAAAGCTCAACATCACTGATCATTCGAGAAATACAAATCAGAGCAACAATGAGATGCCATCTCACACCAGTGAGAAATGGCTATTATTAAAAAGTCAAAATAATAGATGCAGGTTGTGGGGAAAAAGGAATGCTTATCACTGTTGGTCAGAGAGTATATTAGTTCAACCATTGTGGAAGACAGTGTGGTGATTCTTCTGAGAGTTAAAGACAGAAATACCATTAATCTCAGCAATCCCATTACTGGGTATATACCCAAAGGTATATAAATCTTTCTGTTATAAAGACACATGCATGCATATGTTCATTGCAGCACTATTCACTACAGCAAAGATACGGAATCAACCTAAATGCTGGTCAGTGCTAGACTGGATAAAGAAAATGTATCACAATACATCTACACCATGGAATACTATGCAGCCATAAAAAGAATGAGATCATGTCCTTTGCGGGGACAGGAATGGAGCTGGAGACCATTATCCTTAGCACAGTAATACAGGAACAGAAAATCATGTCCTGCATGGTTTCACTTATAAGTGGAACTAAATGGTGAGAACACATGGACATGTAGATGAGAAAAACACACCCTGGGGCCATTCAGAGGGTGGATGGTGGGAGCAGGGAGAGGATCAGGAAAAATAACTGATGAGTACTAGGCTTAATACCTCGGTGATGAAATAATCTGTATGAACAAATCCCCATGACGGAAGTTTACTTATATAACAAACCTGCACATGTACCTCTGAACTTCAATTAAAAAGAGAAACAATCATAAATCATGAACATATTAGTTGGAATATTTCATAGAGACTATCTCCTAGAAAATATTGTTTACCTTGAAGCCTAGTTATCAATCTACAGCAGCGTTTGACTTGACCACTGTATTTTCTTTCCCCTGAGAGTACCTCTTCACCTAACTGGGAATAAATGAATGACAGGTCAGCTGCTTAATCCCCTTCTTTCCCAGTTTTTATACTAAAATAAATCACTTAATAATAAATACCCGCATTTTATTGTATTTTTTTATTTAGCTAGGATCAATTTGCAAATCATTTTTTTATTTATTTTTACCAAATTTTAATGCCAAACTAAACCTGAATAATACATATAAAGAAATCCATGATTTAAGACCTCACATGCAGCATAAATAGTCCTGAAATATGTATGCAATAAAGTTTTTAAAAAATTTTATGACTTGGCCAGGCACAGTGGCTCATGACTGTAATCCCAGCACTTTGGGAGGCTGAGGCTGGCGGATAATCTGAGGTCGGGAATTCAAGACCAGCCTGACTAACATGGAGAAACTCCGTCTCTACTAAAAATACAAAAGTAGCCAGGCATGGTGCTGTATGCCTGTGATCCCAGCTACTCAGGAAGGCTGAGGTAGGAGAATCGCCTTGAACCCGGGAGGCGGAGGTTGCCGTGAGCCGAGATGGGGCCATTGCCCTCCATCCTGGGCAACAAGAGTGAAACTCCGTCTCAAAAAAAAAAAAAAAAAAAAAAAAAAAAAAAATTATGACTTATTTTTAGAGCAGTTTTAAATTCTCAACAAAATTAAGAAAAAGATACAGAAATTTCCCATATACCCACTCTGCTTCCGCAAATATGTAACTTTTCTATCATAAACATCTGTCATCAAACTGGCACAATTTTTACAGTTGATGAACCGACATTGACATATCATAATCAGCCAAAGCCCATAGTTTACATTATGGTTCACTCTTGGTGTTGTACATTTTGGGTTTGGACAAATGTATAATGACAGGCACCCTTTTTAGTAGTATCATGTAGTTACTATATATAATCATTGCCCTAAAAATTCTCTGTATAATGTATAATGTATAATGACAGGCACCCTTTTTAGTAGTATCATGTAGATCACATATAATCATTGCCCTAAAAATTCTGTGTGCTCCACCGATTCATCCCTCCCCACACCCAACCCCTTACAACTGTAATCTTTTAAATGTCTGCATAGTTTTTACTATTCCAGAACATAATGTAGTTGGCATCATACAGTATGCAGCCATTGCAGATTGACTTCTTTCACTTAGTAATATGCATTTAAGATTCCTCCATGTCTTTTCATGGTTTGATAGCTCATTTACTTTTAGTACTTAATAATATTTCACTGTCTGAATGCACCACAGTTTACTAATGAATTCACCTAGTAAATGACATTGTAGTTGCGTCCATGTTTTGGCAATTATGAATAAAGCTACTATAAACATCTATGTTCTGGTTTTTGTATGGACATATTTTCAACCCCTTTAGGTAAATAACATGAAATGCAATTGCTGGATCATGTATGAGTATGAGTATGTTTACTTTTATAAGAAACTGCCAGATTTCCAAAGTGAACATATTTCTATCAACAATGAATAAGAGTTCATGTCTTCTATATCCTTTCAAGCATGTGTTGTCATTGTTTTGGATTTTGGACATTCTAATGGGTGTATAGTGGTAGCTCACTGTTTTTGTAATTTGCATTTTCTTGTTGATATGTGAAGTGGACCATCTTTTTATATGCTTATTTGCCATCTATATATCTTCTTTGGTGAGGTGTCTGTTAAGGTCTTTGGCCAATGTTTAATCATGCTCTTTGTTTTCTACTGTTGGGTTTTAAAAGTTCTTTGTAAATTATGGATAACAGTGCTTTATATGTGTTTTACAAAAATATTCTCCCAGTCTCTGGATTGTGCTTTCATTCTATTGACATTGTCTTTCAAAAAGCAGAATTTTAAAATTTTTATAAGATCCACTCTATCAATTATTTACCTTATGGATTGTGACTTTGTTTTACTAAAGTTTTGCCATATCCATGGTCATTTAAGTTTTCTCCTATGCTATCTTACAGGAGTTTTAGAGTTTTTATTTTACATTTGGGTCCATGACCCATTTTGATTAATTTTTTTGTAAAAAATGTGAAGTCTTTGTCCAGATTTATTTTTTGCATGTGTGTGTCCAGTTGTCTAACAGCTTTTTTTTCATCAAGAATCTTTTGCTGAAAAGATTATTTTTGCTCCATTGTATTGTCTTTTTCCCTTGTGAAAGAGCAGTTGACTACATTTATGGGCCTCTGTTTTTCTATTTTTCCTTCATTACCACAATGTCCTGATTACTGTCATTTTACAGTAAGTCTTAAAGTCAGGAAGTTAGTCCTGTAACCTTGTTCTCCTTTAACACTCTGTTGTTTATTCTTGGTATTTTGTTTTTCTCTATTCACTTTAGGATAAGTTTGCTGATATCCACAAAATAACTTGATGAGATTTTGAGATTGTATTGAATCCATACATCAAATTGGGGAAAACTGACATCTTAACAATATTGAGTGATCCAATCCATAAATATGGACGAGCTCTTAAATCATCTTTGATTGTAAATATTGTATACACATTGTTAAATACATACAGAAATATTTCTTTTTAGGGTGTTAATAAAGATACTTTCTGTTTTCAAGTAAAAATTATACTTTCTTACTGCTGGTACTTTTCACCTCTGGTATATAGGAAGGTAATTAGCTTTGGTATATTAACCTTGCACCCAAAACCTTGTCATATGCTTTTTAGTTGCAGAAGGATTTTTTTTGTTGTTCTTTCAAGTTTTTCTTTCAAGTTTTCTACATAGATTATTAGACATCTTCAAACAAAGGAAGTTGTTTCTACATAAATTATTAGACATGTTGAAACAAAGACAATTTTATTAATTTCCATCTAACTTGTACACCTTTTCATTTTATTTTTTGGTCTTATTGCATTACTTAATACTACCAGTATGATGTTAGAAAGGAGGAGTGAGAAGTGGTATCTTTTCCTTATTTTTGATATTAGAAAATATCTCGCCATTATAAATAATGTTAGCTGTAGGTATTTTGTGGCTGTTCTTTATCAAGTTGAGGAAGTTTTCCTCTATTTCTCAATACAGAGAGTTTTTATCATGAATGTGTTTTGAGTTTTGTCAAACAAACTACATCTATTGGTGTGATCATGTGATTTTTGTTTTTTAGTCAGTTGATGTGCGGTATTAATGTTAATTGATTTTGGAATGTTCAATGAATTCTGCATACCTGGGATAAATCCCACTTGGCTGTAGTGTATAATTATTTTTACTCATTGGTGGATTCTATTTTCTAATGTTTTCTATGTTTTCTTGAGGATACTTGTGTCTATGTTCATGAGAGATATTAGTTTGTAGGTTTTTTTTCTTGTAATGTTTTTGTTTAATTTTGACATTTGGAATGCTAGCCTCCTAGAGTAAGTTAGGAAGTATTTCCTATGCTTCTGTTCTCTGAAGAGATTTTAGATTATTAGTATAATATTTCTTGAGTTTTTGTGAGAATTTCCCAGTGAAACTATTTGTTTCTGAAGCTTTCTATTTTGGAGCTTTAAATTATTGATTCAATTTCTATAACACCACATCTGGCTAACTTTTGTATTTTCAGTAGAGACGGGGTTTCACCATGTTGATCAGGTTGGTCTTGAACTCCTGACCTCATGATCTGCCTTCCTTGGCCTCCCAAAGTGCTGGGATTAAAGGTGTGAGTCACTGCACCCGGCCAATCCCACTGTTCTTAACTGTAGCTGTGCTTTATTCAGTTCCTTAGCCCTTCTAGGTTATACATTTTGAAAATGGCATTTATTCATATTTATCATTCAGATTACAATTTTAATGTTATTTCTTTAGGAAAAATTGCCTTAGTACCTAAACTAGGTCAGAGCTTATACTTAGACATTTTACCTTCATTTTTCTTATTAGCATTTGCCACTGTTTTAATATTGATAATATATTTTATTTTTTTAATTGTAGAATACATGTCACAGCATGCATGTCATGAAGTGTAAGCACACTGCAGCCTATGGATGTATATAATTTGCTCACAGTTTTATCTCTAGAATCTAAAACAGTCTTGGTTCACTGAAGGTTTTTTTTTTTTTTTTTTTTTTTTTTTTTTTTTTTTTTGCCCATGTTTACAGAGATAGAAAGAAAAAAAATGGAAAGGTAAATGTGTCAATGTTGTCATCGCATAAGGAGTTAAGGGAGCAAGTGCCCCCTGTGGGCTTAGGTATTCAATACAAGTAAATTTTTAAATAGGAGAAAAAACAAAACAAAACAAAACATTTCTTCAGTATTCTTTGCTTTACAAATTATTTCATATAATTGATTATATTTTAATTTATCACTATAGGTCAAATTGCATTCTCCCCAAATTCACATATTTAAATTCTAACCCTCAGTAACTTGAAATGTGACTGCATTTGGACACAAGTTCTTTAAAGACATAATTAAATTAAAATGAAGGATTTAAGGTGGACTCTAATCCAATATGACAGGTGTCCATCTAAGAGAAGGACATTTGGACATATGGAGAGGCTACACCAACATAAGCTTGTATAAAGGAAAAAGCTATGAGAGGACAACCTAAGAAGATGGCCATCTATCTGTAAACCAAGAAGACAAGTCTTAGAAGTAACCAAACCTGTCAGCACCTCGATTCTGGACCTCTAACTTCTAAAACTGTAAAAAATAAATGTTTGTTGTGTAGGCCACACAGTCTATGGTACTTTGTTGTGGCAGCCCAAACAGAATAAGACACTGACCCAATGCACTTTATTTCACAGTACAATAGCTGTTCTAATTATAATTTTTATATGGGCCACATAAACAAAATCTAATGCAGAAAAAATTCAAATTTGAATGGGATCTCAAAGAATAATTACCAAAAAAAAAAAAAAAAAAAAAAACTATCTTGTGTACTTAAAATATTTTACTTTATTTTCTGTTTTATTTTGTGTTTTAGGGCAATTGTATGTGTACATGTTCGTTATTTGAGCAAGGAGATTGATGGTTTTGGAAAAGGAGATTTTAATGCCAAATAAAATAAATTATCATGTCTGTTTGTAGCTAAAATACTTCAATTTTAATACATCTTTGGTCAGGCATAGTGGCCCACACCTGTAATTGCAGCACTTTGGGAGGCCAAGGCAGGTGGATTGCTTGAGCCAAGGAGTTCCAGATATGTCGTGGCAACATGGCAAAATCTCATCTCTAGAAAAAAATACAAAAATTAGCCGAGTGTGTTGGCACATGCTTGTAGTACCAGCTACTCTGGAGGCTGAGGTGGCAGGATCACTTGGGAAGTTGAGGCTGCAGTGAGCAGTGATTGCATCGCTGCACTCCAGTCTGGGCAACAGAACAAGACCTTATATGTCAATAAATAAATAAATATTTTCATTCTCAGTGGGCACCATTGGTTAACTGTCAAAATCAATCTTACTTTCATAAGCAAAAATAAAAATAAAAATGAAATAATTAATATTTGTATGTCTTCCACCTCTAATTCTATAATTGATCAGATTATTAGTTTATTAGATTTCACATTAGTGGAACTTTCAGAACTTTGTTTTGAAATATACATATGTTTACTAATCAAAAATAGTCAATTTTGACATCGCAATTTTCTTACAAAACCAGTTAATTAATATTAGTATGACTCTTACTAATGGCTTAAAATAATGTAGAAATCCTATGATGCTAAGAATTCTTTTTTAAAATATCTCTTTTTATAAAATAAATTTTAAGGTAACAATCTCAATTCTTTAACTTTGATTTGTAAGGCCTGTATTAACTTTTAAAATAATGTTACATATCTCTATCACACAAAGTTGTCAAAGAAATATAGTAAAAAATTTCAAATAGCAGTTCAAAAGACTTATTAGACTTTTCTGGGACACAGAAATGTTAAAGAAATCAGATATGCCAGAGGGACACATCACACTTTAAAACAAATTCTATTTATGGAAGGTAACCTATATACCATTTGTTTTTTGCTAATTTCTCACAAAACTCTAGCATCTCAATGTACTCTCAGAAAATATTTATTAACACAGGATTTTTGGTTACATATTTAAACCTCAAAATTCTATTTCACAGTATACTAGCAGCTAGTCATTAACATAATGTGAAGTATCTCATATATAATTTAAACCATAGTTGTCTAAATAAATAAAAAAATACATTTATGTCTCATTTTCCTCAATTTTTTATTATGTGTGTAATTGCTTGCTTACTAATCTACATAATCCAGTATATCAGAGTCCCTGTCATTTTAGTGAATTAATATGCATTATTTCAACTTGAATGATTAAACTAAAAGAATATCATCAAAATTTTAGGTTGTCATTTAAATATCATTTAAAAATGCATGTAGAAAATACTCAAAACGTATAAATTCAAAAACCTCAAGAAGTACTAAAGAAAAAAATATAGAGACAATATTAAAATTGATTTCCTATCACTAAGATAATTCTACAGCAATGAATTTGGGTTAAGAGCTGGAAAAGAGAACATTCAAATTTGACTAAAAATATATTAATGGGAAAAACAGTAAATTCACCTATTCTTGCTGTAGAATAACCGCAAAATGCAGAAATAGTCTAGATTCAAAAATACAAATAGGTTTTTTATAAAATGATTTTAGCCTCTTACTTAAAGTAGAAAACCAAAAAGGAGGTCTGGAATTTATTTCCAGTTCTGCAATTTACTCAGTGTGTGACCTTAAGTTGATACTTTTAACCTGTTCTTTTTTTCTTCATTATTATACTTTAAGTTCTGGGATACAGGTGCAAAACGTTCAGGTTTGTTACACAGGTATACACATGCCATGGTGGTTTGCTGCACCCATCAACCCATCATCTACATTAGGTATTACTCCTAATGCTATCCCTCCCCTAGCCCCCCACCCCCACAACAGGCCCCAGTGTGTGATGTTCCCCTCCCTGTGTCCATGTGTTCTCATTGTTCAGCTCCCACTTATGAGTGAGAACGTGCACTGTTTGGTTTTCTGTTCCTGTGTTAGTTTGCTGAGAATGATGGTTTCCAGCTGCATCCATGTCCTTGTGAAGGACATGAACTAATCCTTTTTTATGGCTGCATAGTATTCCATGGTGTATATGTGTCAAATTTTCTTTATCCAGTCTATCATTGATGGACATTTGTGTTGGTTCCAAGTCTTTGCTATTGTGAATAATGCTGCAATAAATACACGTGTGCATGTGTCTTTATAGCACAATGATTAATAATCCTTTGGGTATAAACCCAGTCGTGGGATTGCTGGGTCAAATGGTATTTCTGGTTCTAGAGCCTTAAGGAGTCGCCACACTGTCTTCCACAATGGTTGAACTAGTTTACACTCCCACCAACAGTGTAAAAGCATTTCTGTTTCTCCACATCCTCTCCAGCATCTGTTGTTTCCTGACTTTTTAATGATCGCCATTCTAACTGGTGTGAGATGGTATCTCATTGTAGTTTTGATTTGCTTTTTTCTAATGACCAGTGATGATGAGCTTTTTATCATATGTTTGATGGCTACATAAATGTCTTATTTGAGAAGTGTCTGTTCATATCCTTCACCCACTTTTTGATGTTTTGTTTTTCTTGTAAATTTTTTTAAGTTCTTTGTAGATTCTGGATATTAGCCCTTTGTCAGATGGATAGATTGCAAAAATTTTCTCCCATTCTGTAGGTTGACTGTTCACTCTGATGATAGTTTCTTTTGCTGTGCAGAAGCTCTTTAGTTTAATTAGATACCATTTGTCAATTTTGACTTTTGTTGCCACTGCTTTTGATGTTTTAGTCATGAAGTGTTTGGCCATGCCTATGTCCTGAATGGTATGGCCTAGGTTTTCTTCTAGAGTTCATATGCTTTTAGGTCTTACATTTAAGTCTTTAATCCATCTTGACTTCATTTTTTGTATAAAGTATAAGGAAGGGGTCCAGTTTCAGTTTTGTGGATATGGCTAGCCAGTTTTCCCAACAGCATTTATTAAATAGGGAATCCTTTCCCCATTGCTTGTTTTCATCAGGTTTGTCAAAGATCAAATGGTTGTAGATACGTGAGGTTATTTCTGAGGCCTCAGTTCTGTTCCATTGGTCTATATGTTTGTTTTGGTACCAGTACCGTGCTGTTTTGGTTACTGTACCCTTGTAGTATAGTTTGAAGTCAGGTAGTGTGATGCCTCCAGGTTTGTTCGTTTTTCTTAGGATTGTCTTGACTCTATAGGCTCTTTTTTTGGTTCAGTATAAAATTTAAAGTTGTTTTTTCTAATTCTGTGAGGAAAGTCAATGGTAGCTTAATGGGGATAGCATTGAATCTATAAATTACTTTGGGCAGTATGGCCATTTTCACGATATTGATTCTTCCTATCCATGAACATGGAATGTTTTTACATTTGTTTGTGTCCTCTCTTATTTTCTTGAACAGTCGTTTGTAGTTCTCCTTGAAGATGTCCTTCACATCCCTGGTAAGTTGTTTTCCTACATATTTTATTCTTTTTGTAACAATTATGAATGGGAGTTCACTCATGATTTGGCTCTGTGTTTGTCTATTATTGGTGTATAAGAATGCTTGTGATTGTTACACATTGCTTTTTTTATCCTGAGACTTTTCTGAAGTTGCTTATCAGCTTAAGGAGATTTTAGGCTGAGATGATGGGGTTTTCTAAATATACAATCATGTAATCTGCAAACAGAAACAATTTGACTTCCTTTCTTCCTATTTGAATACCCTTATTTCTTTCTCTTGCCTGATTGCCCTGGCCAGAAATTACAATAGTATGTTGAATAGGAGTGGTGAGAGAGGGCCTCCTTGTCTTATGCTAGTTTTCAGAGGGAATGGTTTCAGCTTTTGCTCATTCAGTATGATATTGGCTCTGGGTTTGTCATAAATGGCACTTATTATTTTGAGAAAAATTCCATCAATACCTAGTTTATTGAGAATTTTTAGCATGAAAGGCTGTTGAATTTTTTTGAAGGCCTTTCCTGCATCTATTGAGATAATCGTGTGGGTTTTGTCATTGGTACTGTTTATGTGATGGATTACATTTATTGATTTGCATATGTTGAACCAGCCTTCCATCCCAGGGATGGAGTCAACTTGATCATGTTGGGTAAGCTTTTTGATGTGCCACCAGATTCGGTTTGCCAGTATTTTATTGAGGATTTTTGCATCAATGTTCGTCAGGGATATTGACCTGAAATTTTCTTTTTTTTGTGTGTGTGTCTCTGCCAGGTTTTGGTATCACGATGATACTGGACTTATAAAATGAATTAGGGAGGAGTTCCTCTTTTTCTGTTGTTTGGAATAGTTTCAGAAGGAATGGTACCATCTCCTGTTTGTACCAATGGTAGAATTTGGCTGTGAATCTGTCTAGTCTTGGGTTTTTTTGGTTGGTAGGATATTACTACCTCAATTTTACAACTTGTTATTGGTCTATTCAGGGATTTGACTTTTTACTGTTTTAGTGTTGGGAGGGTGTATGTGTCCAGGAATTTAGCCATTTTTTCTGGATTTTCTAATTTATTTGTGTAGAGGTGTTTATAGTATTCTCTAATGGTAGTTTGTATTTCTGTGGGAACAGTGGTGATATCCCCTTTATCAGTTTTTATTATGTGTATTTTATTCTTCTCTCTTTTCTTCTTTTATAGTCTGGCTAGCGATCTGCCTATTTTGTTAATCTTTTCAAAAAAGCAGCTCCTGGATTCATTGATATTTTTGAAGTTTTTTTTTTTTTTTTCATGTCTCTATCTCCTTCAGTTCTGCTCTGATCTTAGTTATTTCTTGTCTTCTGCTTGCTTTTGAATTTGTTTGCCCTTGTTTCTCTAGTTATTTTAATTGTGATGTAGGATGTTGATTTTAGATCTTTCCCACTTTCTCCTGTGGGCATTTAGCGCTATAAATTTCCCTCTAAACACTGCTTTAGCTGTGTCCAAGCGATTCTGGTACGTTGTGTCTTTGTTCTCATTGGTTTCAAAGAACTTATTTATTTCTGCCTTGATTTTGTTATTTACCCAGAAGTTATTCAGGAGCAGGTTGTTCAGTTTCTACATAATTGTGCAATTTTGAGTGAGTTTCTTAATCCTGAGCTCTAATTTGATTGCACTGTGGTCTGACAGAGTGTATGTTATGATTTCCATTCTTTTTCATTTGCTGAGGAGTGTTTTACTTCCATTTATGTGGTCGATTTTAGAATAAGTGCAATGTGATGCTGAGAAAAATGTATATTCTCTTGATTTAGGGTGGAGAGTTCTTTAGATGTCTATTAGGTCCACCTGGCCCGAGCTGAGTTCAAGTCCTGGATATCCTTGTTAATTTTCTGTCTTGTTGATCTGTCTAATATTGACAGTGGGGTGTTAAAGTCTCCTACTATTATTATGTGGGGGTCTAAGTCTCTTTGTAGGTCTCTAAGAACTTGCTTTATGAATCTGGGTGCTCCTGTATTGGGTGCATGTATATTTAGGATAGTTAGCTCTTTTCGTTGCATTGATCCCTTTACCATTAAGTAATGACCTTCTTTGTCTTTTTTTATCTCTGTTGGTTTAAAGTCTGTTTTATCAGAGACTAGGATTGCAACCACTGCTTTTTTTTTTCTTTCCATTTGCTTGGTAAATCCTCCTCCATCCCTTTATTTTTAGCCTATGTGTGTCTTTGCACATGAGATGGGTCTACAGAATACAGCTCACCAATGGGTCTTGACTCTTTATCCAATTTGCCAGTCTGTATCTTTTAATTGGGGCATTTAGCCCATTTACATTTAAGGTTAGTGTTGTTTTGTGTGAATTTGATCCTGTCATTATGATGCTAGCTGGTTATTTTGCCCATTAGTTGACTCAGTTTCTTCATAGTGTTGATGGTCTTTACAATTTGGTATATTTTTGCATTTCCATATTTACTGCTTTCTTTATGAGCTCTTGTAAAGCAGGCCTGGTGGTGAAAAAATCTCTCAACATTTGCTTATCTGTAAAGGAATTTATTTCTCATTCACTTATGAAGCTTAGTTTGACTGGATAAGAAATTCTGGGTTGAAAATTATTTTCTTTAAGAATGTTCAATAATGGCCCCCACTCTCTTCTGGCTTGTAAGGTTTCTGGAGACAGATCCACTGTTAGTCTGATGGTCTTCCCTTTGTGGGTAACCCAACCTTTCTCTCTGGCTGCGCTTAACACTTTTTCCTTCATTTCAACATTGGTGAATCTGACTATTATGTGTTCTCTGTATTTCCTGAATTTGAATGTTGGCCTGTCTTGCTAGGTTGGGGAAGTTCTCCTGGATAATATCCTGAAAAGTGTTTTCCAACTTGATTCCATTTTCCCCATCACTTTCAGGTACACTAATCAAACATAGGGTTTAGTCTTTTCACATAGTCCCATATTTCTTGAAGGCTTTGTTTGTTCCTTTTCATTCTTTTTTCTCTAATATTGTCTTCATACTTTATTTCATTAAGTGGATCTTCAATCTCTGATATCCTTTCTTCTACTTGATAGATTCCGCTATTGACACTTGTATATTCTTCAAGAAGTTCTCGTGCTGTGTTTTTCAGCTCCATCAGGTCATTTATGTTCTTCTCTAAACTGGTTATTCTAGTTAGCCTTTCCTCTAACTTTTTTCAAGGTTCCTGGCTTCCTTGTATTGGATTGGAACATGCTTCTTTAACTTGGAGGAGTTTCTTATTACCCAACTTCTGAAGCATACTTCTGTCAATTCATCAAACTCATTCTCCATCCAGTTTTGTTCTCTTGCTGGAGAGAAGTTGTGATCCTTTGGAGGAGAAGAGGCGTTCTGGTTTTTGGAATTTTCAGCCTTTTTGTGCTGGATTTTCCTCATCTTCATGGATTTATCTACCTTTGGTCTTTGATGTTCGTGACTTTCAGATGGGATTTTTCTGTGGATGTCCTATTTGTTTATGCTATTCCTTTCTCTTTGTTAGTTTTCCATCTAACAGTCAAGCCCCTCTGCTGCAGGTCTGCTGGAGTTTGCTGGAGGTCCACTCCAAACCCTCTTTGCCCGGGTATCACCAGCGGAGGCTGCAGAACAGCAAAGATTGCTACCTGGTCCTTTGTATGGAACCTTTGTCCCAGAGGGGCACCTGCCAGATGCCAGCCAGAGTTCTCCTGTATGAGGTGTCTATTGACCCCTGCTGGTACGTGTCTTCCAGTCAGGAGACACTGGCACCAAGGACCCACTTGAGGAGGCAGTCTGTCCATTAGCAGAGGTTCAGCACTGTGCTGGGAGATCCGCTGCTCTCTTCAGAGTCGGTAGGCTGGAATGTTTAAGTCTGTTGAAGCTGCGCCCACAGATGCCCCTTCCCCTAGGTGCTCTGTCCTAGGGAGATGGACGTTTTATTTATAAGGCCCTGACTAGGGCTGCTGCCTTTCTTTCAGAGATGCCATGCCCAGAAAGGATGAATCTAGAGAGGCAATCTGGCTACAGCGGCTTTGCTGAGCTGCAGTGTGCTCTGTCCAGTTCGAGCTTCCCGGAGGCTTTGTTTACACTGTGAGGGGAAAACCACCTACTCAAGCCTCAATAATGGTGGACACCCCTCTCCATACCAAGCTCGAGTGTCCCAGGTCAACTTCAGACTGCTGTGCTGGCAGCAAGAATTTCAAGCCAGTGGATCTTAGCTTGCTGGGCTTCGTGGGGGTGGGATCCACTGAGCCAGACCACTTCTCTCCCTGGCTTTGGTTCCCTTTCCAGGGGAGTGAATAGTTCTGTCTTGCTGGCATTCCAGGCATCACTGGTGTATGAAAAAAAAAAAAAAAAAAAAGAAAAACAAAAAACAAAAAATAAAAAACTCCAGCAGCTAGCTCGGTGTCTGCCCAAACAGAAGCCCAGTTTTGTGCTTGAAACCCTGGTGGCATAGGCACCCAAGGGAATCTCCTATTCTGCGAGTTGCGAAGACCATGGGAAAAGCATAGTATCTGGGCTGGAATGCACCGTTCCTCATGGCACAGTCCCTTTATGGCTTCCTTTACCTAGGGGAAGGATTTCCCTGACCCTTCACTTCCTGGTTGAGGTGACATACGATTCTGCTTCGGCTCAGCCTCCGTGAGCTGAACCCACTGTCTAACCAGTCCCAGTGAGATGAAACAGGTACCTCAGTTGGAAATGCAGAAATCATACACCTTCTAGGTTAATTTTGCTGGGTCCCAGCTACAGACCGTGCTGTTCCTATTCAGATATCTTGCCAGCTACCCAACTTATTATTTAAAGAAAGGTATTCCTTATCTTTTACTTCTCAACATGATCTTTTGTCACATGAGATTTTTTGATGTTATATTTAAGTTTAGCATCTATTGTAGGATCAGTCTCAATGCTTTCAGTCAACTTGAATCTTATCTGTATATCACTTATTGAATAAGAGACTTAGTTTAAGCATTCTCCACCATGAAATTTGTTCCTAGAAGTTGTGAATAGGTCATTTTTATGACTGCTCTCAGGCAAGCAGCCTATGATTGAACATATTTCAGCCTATTATATTCTATATGAAAGATATTAATCTCATGAATAAGAGATTGTTTAGACTGTATAGGTCTCCATATGAATTTAACACTCTTATTCAGTATGGTAATAGTCCATTTCCTTTTTTGTTTAAATATAGATTAATAAAGTAGAATTTTCAGACTTTGACATTCATCTCAGGGCTAGAGATGGTTTGAACCACTGGAAAATGACAATTTTCTATTTCACAAATATCCTACCTTGGCCTAATCTAAAATTCAACGCAATAACTCTAATACATTTAAGTTGTTAATACACTGTGTGGAGGAATGGATTCTAGTAGAGAGCATATTAAAGATTTAAAAAATTAACTGTAATATAAGTGATGAATATGATAAACCAGGGAAGTAATTATAAAAATATTTTCAAGATTTGGGCCCTTGAACTTCCCCAACCCCGGACAACTGGAGTAGAATACAAGGTATAAAGGTTCTTTCTTTATATTACAGAAGGTATACAAATATGATAATAAATGTAAATACTGTTTGGTGTTAAGATCAAAATCAAAACTGACTTTACTAATGGAATTTCAAACTCCTGCATATTTAGAACTTAATCTAAAATTGATAGAATACTTTTTGCAGGGATGATTTACAATATCTACGTTTTAAGTCACTATTTTTTTAAGTAGACATGAATCTTTGGGGTTTCTAGAAAACTAAGTCAAAAGTCTGTGCTGATTTTAAAAATATCATTAAGAGACTTAGCTTACACAAGAACAACTGGAAGAGAAAACCATGATTTTTTTTTTTCATAATCAAGTGAATACAATTACTGCAAGAATGGCCTTTCTTCTGCTTCTTATAGAGGCCTTTTCTCTACTTCCCCCTTCTAGAGGGAAGAGTCTTAATTTGTCTTCTGAATTCCGTCACCTTTCACTTACGTCAGTGTGTAGTATCTACAAGATTCGTCCGTTTCCTTGCAACTTTATCTTCGCTCTATTAGATTATTTTCATGACCATATGAGTATGCTCTTGCCCGTTTTGTTAAATCAAGTGAAACACAGCCCAAACCAACTAAATCAAACCAACACAAATCCAAAGCACAAATACACAAAGAAAATCTTTCCACCCCACAAACTATGTCCCAGTAAAATTCTGATAAAAGTTATAGGTATCTAATATCTTTACTTCGTTATCATTGATTATTACTTTGCAAACTCAAACTAGATTTATGTCTTCAGTCCTGCACTGAAAGTGTTTTTAATCATGTCCTTCTTGATTCCTCTTCCACCAAGTCCTACTCGTTGAAATTACCTATAAATTGTGGATTCAAATGGTCAATTTTTACCTTAAAAACAATGTTACTAGAATTATTATGGGGTGGCACTGCATCTACAGATCAATTTGGAAATAATTTTAAAATCTTTAAATATTTTGGATTTTCCAATAGATGAAACATGACAGAACTTTTCATTTATTTATTTCAAATTAACTTATGTTTAGTATCACTATGATAATTTTTTTTTTACCTTTTACTTTCCAATTGTTTGCTGGTTTTATATAAAATTAACAAATTTTTTTTATAATAAATTTGTTTCCTCTGATCTTTTACATATCACTTTTAGTAGTTTTTGTGTGGTGCCTATGGTTTCTATGTAAACAGCTATATATGTAATGCATTTTTCCTTCACCATTTTTATGCTTTCATTCATTTTTCGAGATATTCAAGGCATTGAGGTACCCTTGCTTTCTTATTACTATTAAGGTGAATATATTTCAAAGTTTATTATTAAGTTTCATGCTTAATGGGTCCTCTATCAGTTTAAAGTGGTTTCTTTTGAATCTTAGTTTGCTACAAGTTTTAATCATGAAGGGTTATTTGAACTTGTAAACTGTTTCTAGATCTATTTAAATTATCTAATGATTCTCTCCTTTATTCCACTAAAATATACATTATACTGAATAATCTTGGATGTAAAATCAACTTTGCATTTGTAAAATAAATAACAATTGCTTATATTTATATATTCCTGAATTAGATTTGCCAACAAATCGTTGTATGTTCTTGAGAGACTGTGAAAACTTGTGCTGGTTCTGAGATTTTGCACCGCAGGTACTTGGAAGCAGACAAGTTAGCTGATCTTAGCTTCATCAATACTGGCAGAAGGCAAAGACTCCTAGGCCCAGCATAATGTACTTTAAATCATAGCCAGAGTTTTATGTTCATTGGTATCAGTTCTCCATGCCCTCTGCATAGAGGTCAGCATCAATGTTTGCACGTACAGTTGGTTGTGTTCATTATAGGTAAATGGAGTTTGGAGTATTCACTGTTTTATATCAAATGGAAACTAGTCTGCTATCTGATCTGGATGTTATATAACCCATCTCTGAGGTTATTCCCTGCAAACAACAATGAGAGATGGTCTTGGTAGAGAGTGTTCAGAGCTTTACATTTTGGGCATGAGCAGTAAAAACATGTATGAATGCTCAGGGCCAATAGAAGATTGCCTCTTGCAACAGGGACATTGTCTATAATAGTATGTATCATCATTATTATTGTAATGTTATTGCTTAGTTTTCTTATCAAGATCACTGTGGCCTCATAAAATAAGTTGGGTAGTATTTTCTACTTCTGTATTTTTTAAAATACTCTGTGAAATATTGCATTTTCACTTCTGTAAATGTCTGACAAAAGTTATCCGGTAATTATGGGGGTATCAGATTATGTAATTCATATTGTTAGTGTTTGTATATTTTATCTTTAAGAAATAAGATTTAAATTTCTTACTTTGGTTTCTACATTTTTATTAATTTCCAAACATATTGAATTTCCAAGGTGTCATTGTACTTTAATTCCAATTGTTGTAAAAAATGTACTTTTTTATTCAGTATTTTTAAAAACTTGAGAGTATTTCATGGGCTTAAATTGTGTCCACCTTATTGACTTTATCCCATATATTCAAAATACTGTAGTTTTTTTTCTATATTTGCTGGATATTATGTCTATAAATATGAATTATACAAATTGTTTCATAATATTTTTCATTTGTTAATGTGATTAGAATAATCTATGTCATTTTTTTAAATTGCCTATTGATTGCTAAGATACAGATGTTGTTTCTACAATATGATTGAAAATGTGTTTATATCCTTTGGTTATAATAGTTTTGCTTCAGATATTTTGAAGGTCTACTACATTTATATACATTTATGATTCTCATTTCATCCTGATGAATTTTCACTTCTATCTTTCTGCCATATTTCTTGTTATCTCTGAAACAGTCTTCTAACTACTGTACACCATATCAACTAGAGCCTACACTTATTCTCTTTTAGGTAATATTAATATAGCAACATAAGCCTTCCTATATTCATGAATTGCTAGGTATGCTATTTTACAGGAATTTATTTTCAAACTACTTTCTGTAATATTTAAAATGTGTCACTTGAAGATTGCCTATATTTATTTTACCTTTCAGATTATTGTAATAATTTATATTTTTTAGTTATATCTTGTTTGCTAACAGTTAATCATCAATGTAGTTGGGTTTATTATTTTATTTTTATTGTCTATTTGTGACTCATTTTTATTTCTGTGCTATTTCTTTCCTATGTTTTTGGAGACATACTAGTTGAATTTCTTTTATAAATGTATTATCTATAATCTATACATATATATTTATAAATATATATAATTTATATTTTATATATATTTATATATATATATATTTTTTTGAGACAGAGTCTCGCTCTGTCACCCAGGCTGGAGTGCAGTGGTGCCATCTCAGCAACCTCTGCCTCCCGGGTTCAAGCAATTCTCCTGCCTCAGCCTCTCCAGTAGCTGGGATTACAGGTATGCACCACCACACCTGGCTAATTTTTGTATTTTTAGAAGAGACGGGGTTTCACCATGTTGGCCACGCTAGTCTCAAACCCCTGACATTCTGTGATCCACCTGCCTCAGCCTCCCAAAGTGCTGGGATTACAGGTGTGAGCCACTACACCTGGCTTATAATTATAAATTTTCCGTTAACTCTTTGAATTATTTTCATTGTATGTATAGATAAGGATATGATATATTGACCTCCTTATGTGTAGTGAAATAATAGCTATAGTCAAGAAAATGAACATACTCAATTGTTAGCGTTTTTTGTTGTAAATCTACACCTAAAATCTACTCTTCTAGCAAAAGTCCCAAATGCAGTACAATGTTATTAGGCATAGTCATCAGGTGGTATATAAGATTTCTAGACTTACTCATCCTGCGTATCTGCAACCTTGTATTATTTGACATATATTTCTCCCTGCCCCACCACACCACTAGTAACCACCATTTTATCCTCAATCTCTTTTTAGGTAAACTGTTTTGAATGCTATTAGAATTTGTTTTAGTGATTACTTTACACATAATTCATTTTTCACAGTCTACAATAAACATTATTTTACCACTTTATATAAAAATATAGAAACTTTGTATAGGGCTTATTACTCTCCACCTTTTGTGCTGTAGGTATGTATTACACATATATACATAATAATCCATGTGAGATAATATTATAAATTTTTATTTTAAATTAAATATTATTTTTGGGAATTCAAAGTGTCTCAAAATCGTAATTTTTATCTAAAAATATATTTTGAATTTTTCTATTTTGCATTCTTCCCTGATGATCTGAATTTCCATGTAGTGTCCTTTTTCTTTAGGTATTTTTTGTAGTGTAGGCACAACACAATATTGTGAGACTTTGATTATTTTTTATTTGCTTAATTTTATTTTTTCTTCTGTTTTAATCGCTATCCACTTACAAGATTTCCCTCAGCATCTGCTCATATGTGATCAGTCTCCAGGCCCTTCATGTAGTAGGCTTTCTATTATTTTGTCTATTTTTTATAGTTTTATGTTTGTTTTATCTGCATAGTTCAGTTGTAGAGGAGACTACTCAGACACTCATAACTACTATGTCTCAACTTTATTTCTTAGGATTTTTGTTGTTGTTGTTGTTGAAGATAAAGTTGATATTTGAGGTGTCCCATTTGTTTTATTTTGCCTTACACATTAAATATATTGTTTCATTTTCTTCTGGATTTATGTATTTCTCAAGAAAAGTTAGCATGGGCCGGGCGCGGTGGCTTAAGCCTGTAATCCCAGCACTTTGGGAGGCTGAGTAGGCCGGATCACAAGGTCATGAGATGGAGACCATCCTGGCTAACCCAGTGAAACCCCGTCTCTACTAAAAAATACAAAAAACTAGCCGGGCGAGGGGGCGGGCGCCTGTAGTCCCAGCTACTCGGGAGGCTGAGGCAGGAGAATGGCGTGAACCCGGGAGGCGGAGCTTGCAGTGAGCTGAGATCCCGCCACTGCACTCCATCCTGGGCGACAGAGCGAGACTCCGTCTCAAAAAAAAAAAAAAAAAAAAAAAAAAAAAAAAAAAGTTAGCATTTACTTAACGTGTTGTTCTGTTCTACAGTGCATAATATGTATTTTTATGTTGAATATTTCAAGATTTTCTCTAAGTTTTGGTTTTAAGATTTTTTTATTATAATGTGCATAGGTGTGATTTTCTTCATATTTCAAAAATCATTATATTTAAACAATTTGTTGTGTAAACTGATCCTTACTCTTGAAACCTCAATTTTAGATCTAAATAATTGAAGAAGGTGATCTCTATGAACTCTAGTAAGATAAAATCAACTAATAAAGATGAAAATGAACAGAGATTGTACATTATTCTCTGACTTGGCTGAAATTTTAAAGTTTGGAAAAAAAATATGAGCAGATCCCTCATGACTTGGTGCTGTCTTCAAAACAGTAAGTTGTCATGAGATGTTCGTCATTTAAATGTGTGTGGAACCGTCCCACTCTCTGTCCCTCGCCCCTGTTTTCAGCATGTGAAGTGCCTGCTCCTGCTTTGATTTCCGCCATGACTGAAAGCTCTCCAAGGCTTCTCCAGAAGCTGAGCGTATGCCAGCAGCATGCTTCCTGTAAAGCTTGTGGAACTCGAAGTGAATTAGACCTCTTTTTTGAAAATAAATGCCCCAGTCTCAGGTATTTCTTGATAGCAAGGCAAGAACAGCCTAATACAAGAGAAAGACATTTTTTTAAATCTGATTGTAAAATATAATAATTCCTCTGGAGCTATTAATTCTCTGTATTTCTCAACTAATATTTCAGCTTTTATAGCTGAAACTTATTTTGCTTCCTGGACCAAAATGTCTGAATGTTAAAACTTATACTTATCAACTAGCATTATCTTCTACATTTACTGTTTTTAATGATTATATATACTTTGTCACGCATGTAATTTTACCACCCCTTCCCACTAAAAATGTTCTTGGTTGATTATCAGATAAGTTAGTATCCTAAAATACTAAAAAGCTAGACCAGTGATTTGACATCAATGGTGTGACAGAAAAAAATTCCAAAATATTTTAATATTGGTTGTTATTAAAGTTTTTATTTAAAATGTTTTATTGTATTTTTGAATAGATCTCTCTCGGGTACAATTAATAAACTATGTATAGAGGGTAAGTATTAAATATTTATATTCATGAATCTTATTAGTATATATTTAGCTTAGCTCTAAATTTCCTTAGCAAATATTTGGAAGATTATCAAAAGATATAAAATGTAAGTGTGCAAAAGAAGAATTTAAGAGAGGCCAGTATATATAAAAGCAAATCCAAGCTCACTGATAGCAGAGAAGTGAACATAGAGCGAAAAAACCACAATATTCCTGTTTTGACCTTAAGTATTCTCACCACGAAAAATGGTTAAGTATGAGATGTGAGTCAAATAGCTCAATTTTGCTATTCCACAATGTATACATATTTCAAAACATCATGTTGTGCAGGATAAATATGTACATCATTTCAATTAAAAATAGATAAATAAAAGTGGAAGCAAATTAAGATTTTCATTATAATGAAAAGAACATGGCCGGGTGCAGTGGCTCATGCCTGTAATCCCAGTACTCTGGGAGGCTGAGGCGGGTGGATGACTTGAGGTCAGGAGTTCGAGACCAGCCTGACCAACATGCAGAAAATTAGCCGAGCATGGTGGTACACGCCTGTAATCACAGCTACTCGGGAGGCTGAGCCAGGAGAATCACTTGAACCCTGGAGGCAGAGGTTGTGGTGAGCCGAGATTGTGCCATTGCACTCCAGCCTGGACAATAAGAATGAAACTTTGTCCCCTGAAAAAAAATATATATATATATATGTATATACATAATATATTTTGATTAATTATGGTATAATAAAATGATGTTATAATTAAGAAAATAGCTGTATTTGATTGTAGAAAATTTTTTTAAATTTATTTTTTATTTTTTATTTTTTTTACTTTTTTGTTATTCTACTTTAAGTTCTAGGGTACATGTGCATAACGTGCAGGTTTGTTACATATGTATACTTGTGCCATGTTGGTGTGCTGCACCCATCAACTCGTCATTTATATCAGGTATAACTCCCAATACAATCCCTCCCCCCTTTCCCCTCCCCCTTCCCCATAATAGGCCCCGGTGTGTGATGTTCCCCTTCCCGAGTCCAAGTGATCTCATTGTTCAGTTCCCACCTATGAGTGAGAACATGCGGTGTTTGGTTTTCTGTTCTTGTGATAGTTTGCTGAGAATGATGGTTTCCAGCTGCATCCATGTCCCTACAAAGGACACAAACTCATCCTTTTTTATGACTGCATAGTATTACATGGTGTATATGTGCCACATTTTCTTAATCCAATCTGTTGCTGGTGGACATTTGGGTTGATTTCAAGTCTTTGCTATTGTGAATAGTACCACAATGAACACACATGTGCATGTGTCTTTATAGCAGCATGATTTATAATCCTTTGGTTATATACCCAGTAATGGGATGGCTGGGTATATGGTACTTCTAGTTCTAGATCCTTGAGGAATCGCCATACTGTTTTCCATAATGGTTGAACTAGTTTACAATCCCACCAACAGTGTAAAAGTGTTCCTATTTCTCCACATCCTCTCCAGCGCCTGTTGTTTCCTGACTTTTTAATGATTGCCATTCTAACTGGTGTGAGATGGTATCTCATTGTGGTTTTGATTTGCATTTCTCTGATGGCCAGTGATGACGAGCATGTTTTCATGTGTCTGTTGGCTGTATGCATGTCTTCTTTTGAGAAATGTCTGTTCATATCCCTTGCCCACTTTTTGATGGGGTTGTTTGTTTTTTTCTTGTAAATTTGTTTGAGTTCCTTGTAGGTTCTGGATATTAGCCCTTTGTCAGAGGAGTAGATTGCAAAAATTTTCTCCCATTCTGTAGGTTGCCTGTTCACTCTGATGGTAGTTTCTTTTGCTGTGCAGAAGCTCTTTAGTTTAATGAGATCCTATTTGTCAATTTTGGCTTTTGTTGCCATTGCTTTTGGTGTTTTAGACATGAAGTTCTTGCCCATGCCTATGTCCTGAATGATATTACCTAGGTTTTCTTCTAGGGTTTTTATGGTATTAGGTCTAACATTTAAGTCTCTAATCCATCTTGAATTAATTTCATGTGTGGTATTATTTCTGAGGACATTGTTCTGTTCCATTGGTCTATATCTCTGTTTTGGTATCAGTACCATGCTGTTTTGGTTACTATAGCCTTGTAGTATAGTTTGAAGTCAGGTACCGTGATGCCTCCAGCTTTGTTCTTTTGACTTAGGATTGTCTTGGCAATGCGGGCTCTTTTTTGGTTCCATATGAACTTTAAAGCAGTTTTTTCCAATTCTGTGAAGAAACTCATTGGTAGCTTGATGGGGATGGCATTGAATCTATAAATCACCTTGGGCAGTATGGCCATTTTCAGGATATTGATTCTTCCTATCCATGAGCATGGTATGTTCTTCCATTTGTTTGTGTCCTCTTTTATTTCACTGAGCAGTGGTTTGCCGTTCTCCTTGAAGAGGTCCTTTATATCCCTTGTAAGTTGAATTCCTAGGTATTTTATTCTCTTTGAAGCAATTGTGAACGGAAGTTCATTCATGATTTGTCTCTCTGTTTGTCTGTTACTGGTGTAGAAAATTAAACATTCTCAGGCAGACCAGGCAATTGTAAAGAAAAATAATTTGTGGTCAATGAATTAAGCAATACTATGCTATAATATACATGATATCAATGTTTATGACACATCATTGCCTTATAAATGGATATACATAAAAATTATATACATACACAATAATCAATACATATTAAATACATATATATCTTTTTGAAGGTATACAAAAACTTTCAATAAATGCATATGTAATGTATATACAAAGTTTTTCAGAATGTATCCCAACATAACTGTATAGTCAAATTAGTGTTAAAATCAAACCAAAATTATAATGAAAAGAGCATATATTTTTATTAATTACTGTACAATTAAATGACAGATTATACTAAGCTTTCAAAAATAACAGTTTTGAAGAATCCATAGTATCAGAAATCCGTATTTGTAATATATAGATAAGTAATTTAAAAACTGGTTGTAATATGTAATAAAATAGTAGTAGTTATGGATGTGTGGTAAATACTTAAAAGTTATTTCTGAGTTTGGGATAATTAACATGCTTTACTTATTATCAAAGTAAATGAAGTAATATTTAAAATTAGACATTGGGCAGTGCAATTACATAGGTAATTTAATTTCAGCTAATAATAAAACAAGTAATTAGAAAAACTAGCCTAGAATTAAAAAGTGAAATCTTGTAAAACACATATATTGATGCATTATTTCCCCAAGTTATCTTATATCATGTGTATTCATTTTTGCATTGTGAATGTATTAGGGGAAAATGCAAGCATTAAATTATTTATTATATATAATAAATTATATATAAAATATATATAAAAATATATAAAATAATTTAATGCTAATTTAAAAATATTTATTAACCATCATAATTAGTAACTTCTGAATTAGCCCCAGAAGACAATAAAGCTTATAGAACTCACTTTATTTAATACCAAGAAAATCATCTCCCAGATTCATGTGGAAAAGATGTAGAATTTGTATAACAATATCTACAGTTAATTTAATTAATCAGTACTTACTATATCTCATGTGCTAGTTAGTGATTATGCAGTAGTAGAAAAAGATCTAGAGTCTCAGGTTTTAAGAAGCTTAATTTGTAAATGGAGATTCAGATCAGAAAACCCAAGTAAATATACTTAATATATTTCATATTTTAAAAGGTGCTATAAAATTATCAATACAAGGAAATAAAAATAATATACATAGATGGAGTGAAGTGAGGACATGCTATATAATAGGATAGTGAAGAGTAGCTCCTTTGAGGATTTGGTAGTTGAAAATAAGATGCAAATACTTGTTTTACTTTTCTAACTAAAAACAACAAAAAAATTATAGAGAGAGTAAAACAGAGTAAAGTTGTCTGGCAGAGTTGTATACCACATTAATAAATAATTTATAAGTATCATGAGAATGTGTCACCTCAAGTACTGGCAACTGGTAAGAAAAGTCAAATTCAACAATTTTTTTTTTTTTAAATAAGGTTTTGATATATTATTTTACATATGTAGAGGTAAGATTATAAAGTCCAACTGGAAATAAGTGTTTTTGACTACTTAACAATTAATTTAAAATTTTCATCCAAAAAGTGTCAGATCCACTCAATCTCAGATCTCAGTGTAAAGATGTATTCTGATTCTGAGCAGAAAAAAAGAGTTTGCCAGGTTTGGTCTTGAATTTTCCTCACTTTCTCAGTAATTTTTATGAGAATTTGGAGGATATATTTATCATACTTTCTCATAAAATGTGATTACAGACAAAAGACAGTGTGTTGACCATTTAAACCAAGAATAATATGAAATATTAGTAAAAATAATAAAATTTGAAACAGTGGAAATGAGCAGCACTAGATTTGATGGGAATATTAAAAGATCAGATATTTTGAAGCTGAGGGTAATTACTTTATTTGAGTGTAGGTTAACCCCCGTATGCCAATTGCTTTTGCCCAACATAACTCTAACATTAGTTACTAAAGATAAGACAGGGAGATACTGTAGATATGCCACGAATTAAGTAAATGATAACTGCTTTAATAGATACTTGAAATCTCAAAGGTTTAACATAAAAATATTTCAGGTGGAGGTCAAATTTCAGTGGGGTGTTCCTGGTCATACTGTTTCTCAGTGTGATTACTCAAGGGCCCAGGCTCTTCATACTTCTGGTTCCACCTTGTACAAGCTATTTCTGTTAAGCCCACTGTAGGAAGACATGGAGAGTGTTTGTACCTAGCATACATGATTTCCCCATATATTTCATTGGCTGAAATGCTTAATTACTCCAGCTGCAAAGGGGGTCATGACATATATACTGTAGATGTGTGCTAAATAGGAAAAGTATATTTAAACACTTGGCATGTTCTACCATATTCCTGTTTATATATCATTTAGTACTCAAAAGAATGCATTACAAGGAATAATATTGATTATGACATTTATTATAAGAATTTGACTTAAATTATTATTTTAACTATTAAAAAGCAGGTCATTTCTTCTGTATCTTTTGCTGTCCTGAAGTCAGCCAATCAGTAAGTTGAGAAGTAAAGATGAGTATTAAGTTGGGGAGAGCAATGGGAAACTGAAACAAGTGAGAACAAGGTAGAATCCACGTTCTTTTCAAACCATCACCAAAACTACAACTTTCAAGATGCTGGTTACTTGAAAGCGAAATTGGCCTCCAGCTGATACCTGGCTCTGAAAGGACTGATCAGAAAGATCTAGAGGTGCTGTGGGCCCAGCTGCTCCCTCACATCAAAAACAAGAGTTGTCAACTTAACTAATTTTTAAAATAAATAAAATTTGTTACACTGATAATTGAAGAAATATCCCTTATGTCTTTGGACTTAAGATTTCATTAGATTTTGCATTCAACACAAACTCAGAATCTCCAGTAGGTGGACAGTCTTACTCCAGTTTCTTGTTCAAGGCCTGTAAACAAAATTATATGTTATTTACTCACAATGGACTCTGCTAAATTACCAGGAAGACAATGGCAAGGATGGCTAATCAAAGACAAAATAACACACAATAAACACTTTTACTTGGACATGGAGAGAAAAGTCATCATACCGCTGTCTCCAGGCCAAAGCAATTTTAAATTTGAGAAGTTGTATGTTTTAAAGAAGTTGATGCAAGTTTCTTCAATCTTCTCTCTGAGGGAAATCTCGGATCCTTTCTTTGATGTTCCTTACCCCCATACTCAAGTCTGTTCTTCCCTATATATTATTCTCCATGGCTTCACCTAAAGTGGAAGTTGGGGAATATGCTTTCCTTTGAGCCCTATTTAGACTTTATGCTGTTTTCTGTTAGATAATTACTGTTATGAAGGTTTTTATCAATTCTCAACTTTCTGAGCAGAGAGCTAGGATTTTAGATCGCTTACCTATATAATTCCTTGATGCACAAGTTCTGTGCACCAAGCAACCACATACAGATGTCGTTATCTGACCAGAAATGCCAGGTATATTATATATCTTTGTTTCTTCTCTCTCATGTCATTTTCATCAATTTAATGACATTTTTTGAAACTATCTGAAAGGGAGCTTTCTTAATCTGAAGTTGGATACAAAGTTGATTTGCTTTATCTAACTCTAAGAAGTTTCACAAAGCTTTTATTTCCCAAAGTCTTTTTAAAGTGTTGTTGTTATAGTCATTTGATTATTTCACTTTTTGGATTTAAGGGCAGTCAGACTTTTAAAGCTAAAATGCCTTTGACTTTAAAATATCTCTATTTCTTGCTCTCCACTTGAAAAACATAATCATCTTTCCTAAGTTGGTTTAATTATAATGATAGATTAAGGGTTCAATAGTAGCTAAAACATTTCAGATTACTTTCAACAATTTCTGCTAGTGATACAGCCTCAGTAAACACATTGTTTGCCTTGAAAATCATTACAGGACATAGTTTTGCCAACCTTTGATAAGGTATAAGAAAAATCTCTATCCTTGCATCCAGAAATATTTGTTCTGTTGCCTGCTTCCTCCAGTATACTAAACCAATGGTACTAATCTGCCAAGAAAGCACCTCAATATTAGCATCAATTTCTGTATTAATTACACAAATTTTTACAGATAAATGTTAAAATCTTAATGACTTAACCCTTCAAAAGTCATATTTGCGTATCATAACAGTTCAGTGGAAGAGTTATTGGTAGGGTGGCTTTTTCTAAGCAGTGATTAAGTGGCTAAAACTTCTTTAATCTTGCTGGTCCACAACCTTCCATGTGTTGCACTAAGACCTTCTGCTCAACAGCATTTAAGAAAGAGGTATCAGCAGTTTCTTTGGCTAGGCATCTGCTCAGTGGATGTGCTTATTTTTGTTGTTCTGCCATTTGCTAACACCCTATGGTCTTCTGATAGATCCTCTCCATTTTACTGATACATATAGAGAAAAAGACTGAAAGGCACAAACTGTACATTTTAATGGGCCAGATGTGAAGGAGGGAAGAGCTTCTGCTTCAATTCAGTTGATGAAAACCCAGTTACATGGCCACACTGAACTACAAGGGAACCTGAGAAATTGATTGGAATAAAATGCCCAGGTTGAAAATAAACAAGTTTTAGTAAGTACATGGTAATCTCTAACACAGAATACAGAATGAATTGTTTGATGACCATCTAGTTCTAAATAAAAGAGGAGAGTCATACAATATAAATGTTATTATAGTATGTTGATAGTTATGTTAGACTCACAGCTGAAAACCTTTTCTTAGAGACAATTAGTTCCATAAGCATGTTGAGAAGGTGCTTCGAATCATTAATTCAGCCTCAAAGGCAGTGAGATCTGTGTGCAGTAATTGAGTCAACTGTTGCCCACAACTGCAAGCTATTACTCTTATGGCAACCAAGAAACAGGTGATCTCACAGGGCTGATTGGATCCTTCCAAAAATGCTTCAGAGAGACAGTTTTATGTGTCACTAATCAACTTCAAAAATGACTGGTAAGATTTTTCCTATGGGGTGATTCCCTCTTGTGTGATATCACTACAGGAGCCTTACTCTTAGAATTGCTTGATGATGAATCATTCTGTAATTGCTTTTCCTCTTATGTATGATATGGTTGCACTTGGGCCAGTGAAAGGCATTGCTTTGTGGTTTCAGGTGCTAATCAATTCCAAAGCAGATGTTAGGCAAAAGACAAACTCAGTGAGAAAAAGTTGATAATACTTTATTGCCCAAATTTTATATCTTCTCCCAATTCCATTTACAGATAATATGTAAGCTATGATCAGATATCTATAAATGGAATTCTAAGATAATAAAACGGATCAGCTTTGTTCATGCATCACTCTTGAAATAAAATATGAACAGAATTCTTTAAGCTGATCAGATGAATAGATCTGTGCTCTAATGACTACAACTCTTTGAATACCTTACAACTCTTATGTTGATAAGATCAATTTCCTTACCACCTGAATAAACATTGTGTCCAGATAGACTCTGCACTATTAACAAGTTACCTATGAATATTTCATTAATTCCAGCATGACTTATATTATATAAACAGTATCATTTGATATCAGTCACACTGGCCATCTTTAATCCCTAGAACACTGGTCGGTAAGACCGTCATACATAAACAAATCCTCTTCTCCAATTTTAGAGATAACTTAGTTGAATTGTAATGTATTCTATATATTTTTCATAAAGGGATAGACCAAGTATAAGTAACCAGATAAATCTGCAAATTGTTCTGTCTTCTATCTTAAGCTTATGCCATAGTTCAACATAGAAACACCATGCTGTATTTAACAAGCACCTTATTAAAATGAATTATAGTTGTTTCCTTGTCACCTATGTAAAGACTGCAATATTAATACTACAAATTTTAGTTTATAATAACACCACTATAATTGTCATATCACCTTATGCATTAATGTAACACTAATTATTAGGAATCTACAATTGTTCTTATTAACTTGAAAATTTTTTGCCTTTGAAAATCTAAGTATAATTAATTTGTATAATTAATATTTTAAAACTATAGGTAGTTGGTATACTGCATCGATTATAGTAATAGTGTATTAATATTGGGTGCTTTAAGAGTCAGAATGTCAAAAGGCACAAAGTAAGGTTTTCAATTAATTGCCATACAGTGTCTCTCATGGAATACAATAAACTTGGAGGTTTTACCAACCAATTACATAAGAACAACTCCAATATTTATAAGTTAGAATTATTTAGAAGATAAATACTGTGTAAGGGTAAAGTAATGCTGGCAAATAATTACAACTCGTTGATTATGAATCTTTTTGGTGCGTTCATGATAAAGATACAGTATGATGGTTTAATGAATAGTGTATGATGGATTTTTTAAATCCATAATGATCATCTTGTGAAAATATGAAAGTGTGTGCCATTTTATTGCAAAAATAAATAAAAAATGTATTATTTTCAGTTTTCAGTGGTGGGATACAGGACAAGAGAAAACAGACATGAAGTCTACAACTCACTTCTGGGTGATCACAGTAAAACCCTCACTTGCCCACTTATTTCTCTTTTACACATTTCTAGCAGATGCTCATGATGCAACATATAGATATGCAAATTTAACTTACCTTACAAAAACAATTTTGTGCTTGGCTGTTTTAAAAAAGCAATAAGCAATAATACATAAATGCTATAATAGATTCTGATTCTCAGTCCCAATATCTTGTCAGAATAGTTCCTGCCTTGATTGAAGGGGCTGAGGTACTCAGTTGAATAAACGAGCTAACTGGTATAGGAAGGGCTATGCTTTCTGAAACCTCCGGAGGTCAGTCTGTTTCTTTATCTTTTACAGCTTCTAAATGCTGCCTGTATTCCTTGGTTCTTTACTCTTTCTTTAATCATTAAAGCAAACAATGATGGGACGAGTCCTTTTATATCACATCATTCCAACCTCTTCCATTTTTTAGGAGTCTGGGATTACACTGGGCACACCTAAATATTTCAGAGTGATCTTTCTAATTTGAAGTCAGTTGATTAGCAAACTTAATCACATACGCAGTCTAAATTTATTTGTAACCTAACATATTTATAGGTTCTGAGGATTAGGATATAGGCATCTTTGAGAAGCCCTTATCTCATTATCTGCCTACCATAGGTGCCTTTTGCTATACATTTTCCAACATGAATAGACTTTGAAACTTTGAAATAAAATCACCTTTTACATTTATGATTCATTTTATGGGTTTTGAAAACTGTTTGTGCCTGACTAAACTGTGACATGGACTGCAATTACAAGCCACTGTGAAGTCAGTGAAACCAAAGTTTAGCAATAAAATATTTTAACTTTTAACTGAATGTATAGTTAATTTAACTCACACACATACATGTATACACACATACATACACATTCACACACACACGTAATCTGAAAACAGGGGAGGCCTGTCTTACTTGTATGTTTTACTTGAATATAGAAGTAACAAAACAAACAAAAAAATGTGCTGGCTACTAAAATAGTCTTGCAAAATTGGTTCTACTTTTTAAATTGCTTTTATTTTAGAAGGTTATGATTCTCCTGCACTCTGAACGACTCAATGTAGTATTTACTTCTATGATCTATTTACGGTCATAATACTGAGGATGCAACTGCCAACCTTCCAGATCAGAGTCACCTTGGTTATAAGGGCGAACCAATTAAACTTACAGAAAGTAAGCCAGCAAAGTGGTGTTACTAGCTTTGAGATAATGATGAAAAGTTATAAAAATGAGTTGAGACTTTTTGAAATAATGATACTTGAGTTTAAAATTTGGTCAAAGTAAAAATAAACTATTACTTTACAAATAATAGACTATAACATTATTGTCAGATGATTTTCAACCACAAATGTATCTCATCATAAAAAAGAGCCTTCTTTTAAATAATTTGTTTCTGTCTAAGAGCACTTCCATAACCTCATAAACCACAAAACCTGGGAGAAATATAAATTAATTTAATAAGTATTTAGCAACTTTAAATTAGAAACTAAGATAATTCCTGAGGTAGAAATAGTCTTTTTTTTTTTTTTAACTGAAACTGAGCATGCAAGGTATTCATGCATATTACTAGGCACTATTTAGACTTATTTTGTAATTCGTATTATTGTTTTATAGTGAAAAATGCTGTCTTAATCCTATTGATTAAGACATATGGAAAATTGTATTGTGTGGTGCCCACAAATTTGTTACGTCTCTGATTTCTGCTTATTTAAATTGAAAAATAAGTAGAAATGAGAGTTTTTATCACAAATAAAACTTAGCTTCTGTGCCTATAGTATGTACATGTGTCTCTTGAAGAGATGTTTTCTAGAAATTTACCTAAAATAATTATTTGGTGGGTCGTTTACTGTTATTTGCTTTTGACTGACAGATATCATTTCTTCTAATATCTGTTGTGTGGCCTTGACAGATTTTAGTGCTAACACTATCCAATCTCTTATTTTTAGATCTAACTATAATGACTGTATTAGGCACATTTATATTAATTTCCTGTTGTATAAAAATAATATGGCAAGGTAATTACAATGTTTTAAATAAACAATAAAATGCATTTAAATATATAAAATACAATGTGGGAAATATTTAAAAATCAATTTAATTAAACTTTAAAGTGTGTGTGTGTGTGTGTATATATATATATATATCTTTCTATTTTTGAGCTAGAATTTTTTTTTTTTGTAATTCCAAATTGTACCTTTAAAAATTTCTAAATTTCTGGGAAGCTAAAATTGAAACAATGATAGAGAGATAATGCACAAAATAGAAAAAAGAGAAAATTACTTGCAGTGACTGTAATTTTGAACTTCTTGAAAATCAACACTTCAATATTAGTTCAGTAAAATCTGTGTTATATTTTGCAAGTGATAGGTACTTTCAATTTTAATTTTATGTGTAGTCAACTAACGTGAAAAAACGTGGCTGTGCTTTGGTCAAGGATAGGCCAAGGTAGGATGTTTACATCCTGTGTGACTCAATGAGTCTAGAGTACAAGCGTATAACTCCACTTGTCAACATAACCATGTAGACCTAACATAGAGAAGCTCACCACCATAGCCATAACATAGGGAACAGCATCACTTGGCTCTAAACCACTATTGTCTGTAAAAGGTATAATTGTCCTGTTGACACTATACAGGAGTACTGGTGCCCAGAGAAAGAGAGAGTCAGAGCTGCCTGTCTTTGCAGACAGACAGAGGGGAGCCAGGACACAGCTCAGCTTGATCGTGCCCAGGGAGAGAAAGAGTTAAGCTGCTGACCCTGAAGGCAGGGGAGAGCTGGCCATGCAGCTGTGTGTGGGGACCACCTGACTAAGCAGCTGAGACAGGGTAGACAGTGTGAGAGAAAGCTATTGATGACAGCTGCTGCTGAATAAAATCATCTTTCATCTGCCTACGCCCCGCCCGAGTATTCTTTCTGCTCATCTACCCACTCCCTCAGGACCTCAACATGACCTTTGGTATGGTCATTAACCTGACAACATGTTAGAAAAAAATCACAGGACAAAACTGATGAATTTGCATAATTTCATAAAGAGTTCTGTGTAGATCACTCTTAAAATTTATCAACAACCAACAAAACACGCACACACAACTAACTTGCTAATACGTATGATCAAAGATTGAAGTGTGTTCTTTTTATGAATCTAAAAGTAAACCAAAAAGTGAAACTAAAGGTTTTAGAGTTAAAGTAACTCAGATATCCTCCTCACCTGTGAACAGGATCTAAGACTTCAGAAAGTCTGGAAACTTTTCACTTTCAGGATGGTGTTCCAGATGGCTCTTCTGTCCTCCCATTAATCAGGGAGATTGCTGAATGCAGGCTGCCAATTACACAAAGTCTTTGTTGTTGTTGTTGTTGTTGTTATTTGTCCACTGATGAGTGTTTAGATAGAGTGTGCTTGTTTTATGTACAATTGGGGAGCAGATGTAGGTTATTTGTATATTCATGCTAGCTCCTTGACCAAACCCCTAGTAACTTGTTTATGCATGTTTGGTTATTTGGATATGGTATGGGCATCAGCATCATAGATTTGTGCAGAGTATATAAGGACATGATTTCTATTCTGGGTATAGTGTATAACAAATGTATACTTTCCAGTCTTCTGAGTCATTCATCTTCTAATCAAGATCCATTCACCGAAGTATTTTCAGGCATTCCTACGCAAAGTCTTGCTTGGGGAATGCTGCTGGGTCTGGGGTTTGAGTTCTATTTATAAAGCACGTGGCGAAACCACCTACAACAACAAGTGGGGTTTCACTAAGTTTACGGAATATATCTTATGAAATGTTTTGTGACTGTCAAGTTATATATAATAAATATCTCTATGAGGTGCAGAATTTGGCATCAGACTTAGTTTCATATAATCTGGTATTGAGGTTGTGGAGTAGAGTACCTAATATTTTCCACGTCATATATATATATATATATTTTTTTTTTGAGATGGAGTCTGTCTCTGTTGCCTAGGCTGGAGTGCAGTGGTGCGATCTCGGCTCACTACAAGCTCTGCCTCCCAGGTTCACACCATTATCCTGCCTCAGCCTCCTGAGTAGTTGGGCCCGCAGGCACCCGCCACCACGCCCAGCTAATTTTTTGTATTTTTAGTGGAGACGGGGTTTCACCCTGTTAGCCAGGATGGTCTCGATCTCCTGACCTCATGATCCGCCAGCCTCGGCCTCCCAAAGTGCTGGGATTACAGGTGTGAGCCACCCCACCCGGCCTCTACATCATATTTTTAACAGCTAATGCAACCAATCACTACAAAATATAGCCTCATTTTTGCATAATTAAGTTTATTTAAATCAATTTACAAGAAAAATTAAATGGTTTATTGGTGAGAATAAATTGTTGAAAGGAACCCAAACACCCTAACGATAAATTCAAGTCAGTGAAACTATGAAAGCATGACAGGCAAAACTAATGAATAATCATCTTCTTCTGAGCAAGAGTGTAAGAATTTTCAAAATATAAAAATTCAAGCAAAGTCAGTTAAATGTTCTCTTTACGCCCAAATATTCTACATTGTGCTCTACAATTTTGTGTCATACTAGGAAAGAAGTATTTCTTCAACACAATGCATTTACATGGATTTCTTATTTTTTAAAAGAGGGAGTCTCACTTTGCTGCCCAGGCTGGAGGGCAGTACCAGGATCATAGTTCACTGCAGGTATGAACTCCTGGGCTCGAGGAATCCCCCAGCTTCAACCTCCTGAGTAGCTGGGAGTGAAGGTGTGAGTCACTGTGCTACACAGATTATTTTTTAAAATTCTTCCATGCTCACTTGTATCTTCATGGTATTATAGCTAATGTTAAGAATAATAATAACATGATAGTGCATACTGATTTATATGTATACAAATATGTTGTATACAAACATAAGCTTTTTTTTATTTTGGAGCATTTTTTATTTGTTGTGTTTCATTTTTGTTTCTCTTAAGGTCTTATGCCTCTTTTAATTTGGGGGCAGTTTTACTTCTAGTTTTCCCTGAGGTATGTATCTGGGAAAGAGTTTTAGGTTGGCCTAACATCTAACATGACACTGAGAGATACAGAAAATCCACCCTAAACTCAAAATCATTTTTAAACTTCTCCTTTTCTGATCCTTAAATTTATCACATTCCCTATCCTAACATCATATGTTCTTATTTACATAGAAATTGGTTTTACAAATTTAAAATATAATCTTGTAACTTAATTCATTTTCATACATTTCCTAATGTATCTAATCATCCTCTGCATAATTAAGTAAAACAGTCAGCTTACAATATTCAAATAGACCAAAGAATACTAAAAAATAAATAAATAAAAGAAACAAAAGTCGTTTTGGACTATTTACTTTACCTCAACATTTTTATCTCCTTACAACTTTGAAATAGAGGCAGAATAAACAAGGGCCTAGGTAACCACTTTCACTTGCTTAATTTAGTCAAAACTGCCTCTAAATGAAAGAAATTTCCCCTGTGTTTCTCAGCTTTCCACTACTTTAAATAAGAGAAAAACTAAAAGCCATTCTTCTCTAAAGGTATGTGTCATGTGTTTCAATTCAAAAGCTTTAATTTGAATATATTACTTCAAATTAAATATGAAGATCATCTTAAGTAAAAAATAAATCATTATAAATCATATCAATGTAAAAAAAGTTCATATTTTAAATTTTACAGAAAATATTTGATTTATCCCACTTTAAATATATTAAAAGCTCGATTCTTTCTGACTTTGGTTAAATTTTTGTATTGGTATAAGCATATAAACACATGCAGTTCTCATGTGAATAAATGTTACCTCACATAGAACATGAAACCACTGCTTCCCAATTTCTGCAAAGCGATTTGAAATAAGCAGAGTAATATCATATAAAGACAGGGATTTAGCCCAAGTCTATCTATTATATTCAAATATTTACACACACACACACATTATATACATATATACACACACACACACATACACTCATATGTTATACAGAGGTATATTTGCTGTTCTAAAACAAAACATCAAAATTGCATCATTGAGCTTTTCAACAAATATTGTTTTGCTGTCTGTAGAATTATATTTCACTCTGTAATTTGCGATTATTAAAGTGAATGTATTAGCTTTCTCTTTGCTGCTGTAACAGATTCCCACACATGCAGCCCATTAAGGCAACACAAATTTACTATCTCATGGTTCTAAAGGTGAGAAGTTCATTTGGGCTGGACTGGCTCATTTGCTCTTGGTTTCTGAAGACCAAAATCAATATAGGTTATGCTCCTGTGCTATTACCTTGAAGCTTTCAGGGAGAATCTGTTTCTAGGCTCATTCAGGCTCTTGGCAGAATTCGGTGCCTTACAGCAGTCCCTGACATTTTGGCACCAGAGACTGGTTTTTTGGAAGACAATGTTTCCATGGACTGGGGGCAAGGAGATGGTTTCAGCGTGATTCAAACGCACTACATTTATTGTGCACTTCATTTCTATTATTGTTACATTGTAATATACAATGAAATAATTATAAAACTCATCATAATGTGGAATCAGTGGGTGCCCTGAGCTTGTGGTCCTGCAACCAGATGGTCCCATGTTGGAGTGATGGGAGACAGTGACGATAATCAGTCATTAGATTCACATAAGGAGTGTGCAACCTAGATCCTTTGTATGCACAGTTCACTATAGGGTTCTCGCTCCTATGAGAATTTAATGCTGCTGCTGATCTGACAGGAGGTGGAGCTCAGGCGGTGACATTGGCTTGCCTTCCTCTCACTTCCTTCTCAGTCACTCGGTTCCTAACTGGTCATGGACTGGTAATGGTCTGTGGCCTGGGGGTTAGGGAACCCTGAATTATAGGGTTGAAAACCCAGTTTTTGTTTGTTTGTTTTTTGGCTATCAGGTAAGTATCTCCACATTGTCCGCTTTGTCTTCAAATCAGCAATATTGCATTGAGTCATCATGACTTGATTCTGGCTTTCCTCACTGCTGAATCTCTTCTGCTACAGGTAGGAGAAAGTTCTCTGTTTTAAGGGCTGATGTACTTAGATTGGGCTTACCTGGATTATCCAGGCCAATCTCCCATTATAAGATTCCTGTTATCTGGGAAGCTTTTTTTTTTTTTTTTTTTTCCCCCCTATGATGCGATGTATTCACAGGTTTAGGTGAATAAGGCATGAACAGCTCTGGGGAAGAAGTGGCATAATTCTGCCTATCATAGTGTACTTTGCTCCAATCCTTAAAAAAATGCTTACAAAAATACAAGGTTTAACCCTTTTCCCATTTGCCTCAAGAATACTCGCTGGTGGCAGTTGCAGCTGCAGCATTTATCCTGAGATAACTTTGCCATGAAATATCTGGATTTTATTTACTTATTTTTTCGCATCACTCTAGTATATTGACTTTGGAAACAAAAGACATCATTCTATTTATAGCATTCTGCTTTTAGTAGTAGTATTTCCATTTACAAAATACAGTAATTTTTGGTCACTGAAAATGTCAAATCCTAGAAAATGTGGCATTTTACGTGTGATGTTAATATCCTTCTGGAGCAGTCATTGGCCAAAGATTTATTTGATGTATCTGATTTTTCCAGAATAGATGATTCTGATGCTTTAGACAATTCTGATGGTCTGCTCACAGATAACTCTAATAACAGTTTATATATATAATATATATATATATATTTACATTGAAAATCAGTCAGTTTTGCTTCAGCCTCAAATAGTATGTTTATGTAAAATTAAATGAGTACTGGCAGCAAGATGCACTTTTCTTCTAAATGGAAAAGTTAAATAGCATTCTTTGGGTTAGATTTTTATTTTAAAGATCCAACAATCTTGTGTGTGTGTGTGTATGTGTTTGTGCTTTTCTATCCTATGTTGATTTGGTGTAACCTGAGATGTCATCTGGAATGAATTCACCATGAAAAGATTGTTTACTGTGTTTTTGCCATAACTAGTATTCTGAGCATTCCTTTGGGGAAAAAAAGCCTACTTTAAAAAAATCTGCCCTTGGGTAAATAGTTAATTTTAAAATGATAGTAGAAACTATTTCAAAATCAGATTTTGAAGAAATCCTTGGAATACATTAAAGGTAAAATTATTTTACTATGAGTATCCCATTTATGTTTTCCCTCATATCATTTTAGAACAGCATTTACATTGATTTTATATAAGGACTCTCAGTTTTGGCTTCATAGAAGTAGAAATGCAATTCCCCATCATTATATCCCATTGTATTAAAATATCTTTTCCTGCTTCATTTTTTTTCTGTAGGTTTATATGTTAGATTTAACTCCTAGCAAAAGCTCAAGATTACCTACTCTTCCTCTACCCTGAAAATAAAACATATTTGGGCCATGACCATGAAGAAAAGGGAGACATATAAACATTTACAGTATTATCTCCTGATTAAATGCTGTTCTTTATATTATTTTCATCTTTTTCAATAAACACCTGGAGCATAAGAGGACTGGAGCACTGTCCTGATGGAAAACCAGAAGAAGTCCAATGTGCTAATTCTGATTAAGGAACTCAAAGAACTCAACAACAAAAACAAGCAAATAGCCTCAATAAAAAAGATGGGCAAAGCACATGAATAGATACTTTTCAAAAGACAACATAGAAATGGCCAACAAGTATATGAAAAAAAGTATTCAACATCATGAATGTCATCTTACACTAGTCAGAATGGCTATTACTAAAAAGTCAAAAACAACAAATGTTGGCAAAGATGCAAAGAAAAGAGAACACTTACACATTGTTGGTGGGAGTGTAAATTAGTACAGTCTCTGTGAAAAATAGTATGGAGCTTTCTCCAAGAATGAAACATAGAACTACCATTCGATCCAGCAGTACCATTACTGGGTATCTAACCAAAGCAAAATAAATAATTATATCAACAAGATATCTACTTTTATATGTTTATCACAGAACTATTTACAACAGCAAAAATATGAAATCAGCCTTAAGTGTACATCAATAGATAATTGGATAAAGAAAATATGGTACATATTGAAATATTATTCAGCCACATAAAAGGATGAACTCATTTCTTTTGCAGCAACAGGAACTGGAGGTCATTATCTTAAGTGAAACAACTCAGGAAGTCAAATACTGAATGTTCTCATTTACAAGTGGAAGGTAAAGCTAAGGTATGCACATGGACATAGAACATGGAATGACAGATCCTGGAGACTCCAAAAGGTAGGGGGCAGAAGAGTGATGGGTGGTGGTAAATTACTTAGTGGGTACAATGTACAGCATTCAGGTGACAGATGTACAAAAATCCAAGATTCCACCGCTACACAATATATTCATGTAAAAAAATTGCCCCTGTACCCCTTAAATTTATACACCCCCAAACACCAGAAAGTCTCAGTGGAATGGAACACAATCCCAGGAAAAGAAAACATAAAGTTGGAAATGGTTTAGGTCATGCTGTCCTGGGCCATGTGGGGAATTTCTGTTTTCTGAGTACATTGTTTTCTTGAACTTTCTCTTCCAGGTGCATACATAGGATTAAAAATCTGTCTTCAGTAACAGAATTTGAAGAAAGCAGTTGTACTGACATAAAATCTAACAGATTATATGTATTTGGGGCTAAATTAATAAAACAAAATAAAACATTACCCATTCCCATAGGATGGTTTATGTACATTCACATGTAGGGAAAGTGTGCCATATTTTTTGGAAGAAAAGTAACTAATTATATAATACATTTTCTGAAACTTCCATAAGACCATAAGCATTCCACTTTTTCAAGCCACAGTTTATTCCCTTTAAGATTTATAGATGTAAAATTTTTTTAAAGTATGCTTTATTCAATGATTCCTGTATTTTCTAGTCTGAGATTATTAACAATATTAAAATATTAAAATTTTCCAAAGTAGAATTTTGTGTCATTATCAAAATGATTATTAGTTTTGAGTTAGCAGGAATTATAAAGTTTAATATGGGGCTGGTAAACTAGACTTCAATTTAAAGATTCACTAAAACATTACTAGGAAAGATAAACTAAAAGTAGAACATTAATTAGAAAGATATTTTTTAGAATTTGGTGAGTAATTTCATTTTATATAGATATATGAATAAAATGAATATTACCAAGGGATATCAAACTGGTATCTAAGAAGGATAAGGCCTGGTTAACTCCAGAACCTTTATTTTGCTAAGTGACATTCATAACTCTTTTTCATAAATCATAACTTTTCTTGAATCTATCAGAGAGAGCTCAGGTTGCTACACAAACAAGCAGCTTGATATCTAAAATAATGCATGTTAAGAGAAGAGAGGATGTAATCACTGGCACACCCTGTGTCAGTGAAGAGAAGGAAGGGACATGGACACCACGCAAGTAGGTAATAAACTCTAAGAATTTGGCTAAATTTTATATAACAAATTGCTAAAAGGTGAGTATAGCTAGCATGTATATATAGAAACTCTGAGAGTTGCAGACATAAATGGAATTTGCACTCATTCTCAGCTTTTCATGAGAATGTTCAGCATCAGGGAGATGATAAACAAAAACTGTAAGCTACTGGAGGAGAAACAGGAAAACTCTCCATCCATGAGACAGGTCAAAATCTGTCTGGGAGTAAAGGAAATGATAATAACATTTCTGCTGTATAGGGAAAGGGAAAACAATATTCTAAATCCAACATTCTAAACTGCAATTACTTTTGCACCAACCTAATTTTCAAGATACTATCAGAAAAGGTCTACCACTAAATGAGACTAAGAGAACTCTATCCCCTAACTAAGTTGTTGAGATGCTTAGCATCTTTTTCTGTTAGGGGATAACAGAAAAGATACTTAAAAGGGCACGCCTTAGAGAACCAAGCAAACATGGCCCACTTAAGCCTAATATTGAAGCAGGAGAATACAAAACAATTATTGATCCTCCAACATCTTAGATAAAATTAAGCAAAAGCAATAACAGAAGAACACTAGGGAAGGGCTGAGTGTGGAGAGAGAATATCTCTTTGTCAGGATCAGAGGGTTAATGCCAGTAACGAAGAATGAATCAAGAACATTGAGAAAAAAACCCTCTGGTGCCTCAGCCACTACCTGATGTAAAGATACTGCATAGGAAAATGCAAGCTGTTATGCACTGGATGTAACCATAGCAACAAGACGGAAACCCAGCTCAACTCCTGATGAAAAAGAATCAAACATTCATGTTAACAGCAAAACAAACAAAAAACAGCAACAAATTGAGCAGGTGCATTTCTAGGGGTAAATATAATTTACTTCAGTCTCTGGTATTCTAAATATGATGTGTTATATTAAGTAAAAGTACAAGACAAATTTAAAAAGCAGGAAAGAACCATACAGTATCAAAAATAGAGTTGATAAAACCAGAGTCAGTAATGACCCAAATGTTTAAAAAGACAAAAAAATTAAAGCAACTACACATAAGTGAAAATCTAGTATAAAAAGATGAACAATAGGCATGAACATACGAGAAATATAAAGGAAGAAAAACCTACAGAACTAGAATATAGGTTAAAAAAATTCAATTGGATAGATGTTAATTAAAATAATTGATCATTTCAAAGAACATATTTAATTTCTTGGTTTTAATTTAATTTCTGCTCTAATTTTTATTTATTTTCTTCATTTTAGGCTTAAATAGCTTTTTTCTCTAGTTTCCTAAGGTGGAAACTTAGGTTATTGCTGTAAATTTCTCTCTAATCACTTCTTTCACTGCATCCCAGACACTGAAATAAGTTGTATTTTTATTTTCACTTAGTTCAAAACATTTCAATTTCTCTTGAGAATTCTCTGACCCATGTACTATTCAGAAGCATGCCATTTTAATTTCCATGTAAGTTTACACATTCTTCACTAAACTACAGAAAACTGTTTTAAAATTCGTATGAAATTAAAAAAAAAAAAAAAAGAGACTGAATAGCCAAGGGAATCCTAAACAAAAAGAACAAAGAGACATCACTCTACCCAACTTCAAAGTATACTACAGAGCTACAGTAACCAAAACAGCACAGTACTAGCACAAAAACAGACACATAGACCAGTAGAACAGAATAGAGAATCCAGAAATAAAACCACACATATACAACCAGCTGATCTTTGACAAACCTGACAAAATCAAACAATGGGAAAAGGATTCCCTACTCAGTAAATCGTGCTGAGATAGCTGGCTAGATACATGCAGAAGGTTAAAACTGGACCCCTTTCTTAAATCATATACAAAAATTAACTCAAGATGGATTATAATCTTAAATGTAAAACCCAAAACTATATAAACTCTAGAGGACAACCTAGGCAATAGCATTCAGAACATCAGTACAGGAAAAGAATTCAGGGCGAAGACACCAAAGGCAATTGTAACAAAAGCAAAATTGTCAAATAGGATCTAATTGAGGTAAAGAGATTCTGCACAGCAAAAGAAACTATGAATAGAGTAAACAGACAACTTAAAGAATAGGAGAAAAGTGTTGCCAACTATGCATCTGACAAAGGTCTAATATCCAGCATCTATAAGAAATTTAAACAAATTTATCAAAATAAATAAATAAATAAAGACAACCCCATAAAAAAGTGGGCAAAGGACATAAACAGACACTTTTTTCCCTATTTATTTATTTATTTATTTATTTATTTATTTATTTATTTATTTATATTTTAACTATTTAGAAATAACTCAGTGGTCGTCTGAAAGGCTTATTGTTATTTTCTTTTTTTAATTTTTGTTTTTCTTTATTTCTTCTAAAAAAAATGGGATACATGTGCAGAAAGTGCAGGTTTGCTAAGTAGGTGTACATGTTCCATGGTGGTTTGCTGCAACTATTGACCTGTCCTCTAAGTTCCCTCCTCTTGTCCCACTACCCCCGGTGTGTGTTGTTCTCCTCTCTGTGTCCATGTGTTCCCAATATTCACCTCACACTTATGAGTGAGAACATGTGGTGCTTGATTTTCTGTTTCTGTGTTAGTTTGCTGAGGATGATGGCTTCCAGCTACATCCATGACCCTGCAAAAGATACTATCTCATTCCTTTTTATGGCTGCATAGTATTCCATGGTGTATATGTACCACATTTTCTTTATCCAGTCAATCATTGACAGGCATTTGGATTTGGTTGGATGTAAACAGATACTTTTCAAAAGAAGGCATACATGTGGTCAACAATCATATGAAAAAAAGCTTAATATCACTGATCATTAGAGAAATGCAAATCAAAACCACAGTGAGATACCATCTCACATCAGTCAAAATGGCTTGTATTAAAAAGTCAAAAAGTAATAGATGCTGGCAACTTGTGGAGAAAAAGGAATGCTTATCTACTGTTGGTGGGAGTGTAAATTAGTTCAGCTACTTTGGAAGGCAGTGTGGTGTTTCCTCAAAGACCTAAAGACAGAATCACCATTTGACCCAGCAATCCCATTACTGGGTATGTGCCCAAAGAAATAAAAATCCTTCTATTATAGTGACACATGCACACATGTGTTCACTGAAGCACTATCCACAGTAGCAAAGACATGGAATCCACCTAAATCACAATCAAAGATAGACTGCATGAAGAAAATATGGTACATATATGCCATGGAGTACTATGTACCCATAATGAAAGAATGAGAGCATGTCCTTTGTAGGGACATGGATGGAGATGTAGGCCATTATTCTTAGCAAACTAATGCAGAGACAGAAAACCAAATACTGCATGCTCTCACTTATAAGTGGGAGTTAAATAATGAGAACAAGTGGACACATATAGGAAAACAACCCACACTGGGGCCTTTGAAACGGTGGAGGGTGGGAGGATGGAGAGCATTGGGAAAAGTAAGTAATGAGTACTAGGCCTAATATTTGGGTAATGAAATAAACTCCACAACAAACCCCATGACACAAGTTTACCTATGTAACAAACCTGCACTTACAGCCTTGAAATTAAAATAAAAGTTTTAAAAAATGGAAAAAAAAAGAATTTCCTGAAAATTTTTGCATCTTTCGTTTTCTTCATTTTCTCTGTTTTTTGTTTGTTTGTTTGTTTGTTTGTTTTTCAGTGTAGTATTTCTCTGTGTTACCTCATTTTTTAAATTTATGCAATGGTTGATGATACATGTTTAACAACCAGTTCTCCGGAAAAATAATGTAAGTATATGTGTATATACATAAGTTGATTATAAATTTTACTGATGTAAAGGAAGTATAGCACACATTTACAAATAACAATAAACTATATAAACCTCTTTATGATAAATCCCTAATAGTGAATCAATTATCGCATAAAACTCTTAAAGCGTTTTGCCAGGTTTTTGTATCTATAGAAGCAATTGACTGATTAAAATAGTTTTTACCTGAAATTTGGTTATTTTTTGTTTAAATTAATGAGTAACAAAATAGTGGTAACATAACAGAAATTCACGTGAGTCAAAGACGTAACCTTTTTATTGAAAAAGATAATAGTTTTCCAATAATGGATGTTTTGTGGTAATCATAATGTAATAGCTATTGATACAACAAACTAAAAATTTTCAATTACTTTTTACATCTGGAAAATTGGCAAAACCTCAATGAATTTTACATCTAGAAAACTGGCAAAACCTCAACGAATGAGGCAATGCTAGATACAGCAAAGCATTCAATTCATTCCCTCCACACCTGCCATATCAGTCTAGATTCAATAAAATCTCAATCAACATCCCAGCAAGGGCTGGGCACAAGGGCTCACGATTGTAGTGCCAGCATATTGGGAGGCTGAGGAGGGTGGATCACAGGAGGCCAGAAGTTCCAAACCAGCCTAGGCAACATGGGGAAACCCCATCTCTACCAAACATACACACATTAGCCAGTCTCATAACCTGGTCTCAAAAACATAAAGAAATGAAACTAAAATTAAAAAACCAACATGCTTTGTATATACATTGATAAGGTGATTATAACATGTATGTGAAATTCAAAAGGACCTAAAATAATCAAAACTCTCTTCAAAAAAAAGAATAATCTTCAAAACAAAGAACAATATTGGAAGACTCATATTACCCAATTTCAAAACTTTTTTTTCATTGTATTATATTATTTTTGTGTTTGTTATGTAGGAAAACTTACGGCATGGGGATTTGTTGTTGAGATTATTTCATCATGCATGAACTAAACTTAGTACCCAATAGTTATTTTTTTCTGATCCTCTCCCTCTTCCAGCCCTCAACTCTCAAGTAGGATCCAGTATCTGTTGTTGGGCTCTTTATGTCCATGTGTTCTCATTATTTAGCTCCTACTTACAAGTGAGAACATGTGGCATTTGGTTTTCTGTTCCTGATGTAGTTTGCTAAAGATAATGACCTCCAGCTATAAACATGTTCTCACAAAAGACATGATCCCTTTTGATACTGTTTGGCTGTCTCCTCATCAAAATCTTGAATTGTAACTTGCATAATCTCCATGTGTCATAGGAGGGACCTGGTGGGAGGTAATTGAATCATGGGGGTGGGTTTTCCTATGCTGTCCTCATGACAGTGCATAAGTCTCATGAGATCTGATGGTTTTATAAAGGGCCGTTCCCCTGCACATGTTCTCTTGCCTGCTGCTGTGTAAGACATGCCTTTGCTCCTCCTTTGCCTCCTGCCATGATGGTGAGGCCTCCCCAGCCATATGGAACTGTGCGTTCATTAAAGCTCTTTTTCTTTATAAATTACTCATTCTCATATTTGTTCATAGCAGTATGAAAATGAAATAATACAATAAATTGGTACAGGTAGAGTTGGGCAGTGCTATTATCATCCCCAAAAATGTGGAAGTGACTTTGGAACTGGGTGACAGGCAGAGGTTGGAACAGTTTGGAAGGCTCAGAAGAAGACAGGAAGGTGTGGGAAAGTTTGGAACTTTCTGGAGGCTTGTTGAATGGTTTTGACCATAAAGTCTTGCTAAGGTGGTCTCAGGCGAAGATGAGGAACTTACTGGGAACTGGAATAAAGATGATTCTTGCTATGCTTTAGCAAAGAGATTGGTAGCATTTTGCCCCTGCCCTAGAGATCTGTGGAACTTTGAACTTGAGAGAGATGATTAAGGGCATCTGGTGGAGAAAATTTCCAAGCAGCAAAATGTTCAACAGGTGACTTGGCGGCTCTTAAAATCATTCATTTTTATTCATTAACAAAGATACACTTTGGAATTGGAAAGTATGTTTAAAAAGTAAGCAGAAAAAATAGTTTGGAAAATTTGCAGCCTGATGATGCTGTAGAAAAGAAAAACCCATTTTCTGAGGAGAAAGTCAAACTTATGCAGAAATTTGCATAAGTAACAAGGAGTCAAATGTTAATCACCAAGACAATGGGGAAAATGTCTCCAGGGCATGTCAGAAGTCTTCATGGCAGTCCCTCCCATCATAAGCTGGGAGGCCTAGGAGGAAAAAGTTGTTTCCTGTGCTGGGCCCTAGACCTTGCTGTTTTGTGCAGTCTTGATACCTGATGCCCCGCATGCCAGCCATGGCAAAAATGGGCTAATGTAGAGATCAGGCCATTGCTTCAGTGGGTGCAAGCCCCAAGCCTTGGTGGCTTACATGTGGTTTTGGGCCTGCAGGTGCACAGAAGTCAATAATTGAAGTTTGGGAACTTCTGCCTAAATTTCAGAGGATGTATTGAAATGCCTGGATGTTCAGGCAGAGGTGGCTGCAGGGGCAGAGACCTCATCCTCAAAGAGAGAACCTCTGCTAGGGAAAAGTAGGATAGGAGGCCCCAGACAGAGTCCCTACTGGGGCACTGCTTACTGAAGCTGTGAGAAGCTGTCATCATCCTCCAGACCCCAGAATGGTAGATACACACTGACAGCTTGCACCATGAACCTGGGAAAGTCACAGACACTCAACACCAGCCTGTGAAAGCAGCCAGGATTGGGGCTATACTCTGCAAAGAAACAGGGGCAAAGCTGCCCAAGGCCATGGGAACCCATCTCTTACATCAGGGTTACCTGGATGCGAGACATGGAGCTAAAGGAGATCATTTTGGAACATTAGCTTGACTGTGCCACTGGATTTTGGATTGACATGGGGCCTGTAGCCCCATTGTTTTGGACAATGTCTCCCATTCAAAACAGGCATATTTACCTAATTCCTGTACCCCCATTGTATCTAGGAACTAACTAACTTGGATTTTGATTTTCCAGGCTCATAGGTGGAAGGTACTTCCTTGTCTCAGGTGAGGCTTTGGACTATGGACTTTTGAATTGATGCTGATATGAGTTAAGACTTTGGGGGACTACTGGGAAGGCATGATTGGTTTTAAAATGTGAGAACATGAGATTTGGGAGGGGCCAGGGCAAAATGATATGGTTTGGCTGTATCCTCACCCTATTCCCATCTTGAATTGTAGCTTCCAGAATTCCCACGTCATGGGAGGGGCCTAGTGGTAGGTAACTGAATCATGAGAGCAGGTCTTTCCTGTGCGGTTCTCATGATGGTGAACAAGTCTTAAGAGATCTAATGGTTTTATAAAGCACAGTTACCCTGAACATGCTGTCTTGCCTGCCACCATGTAAGATGTGCCTTTGCTCCTACTTCACCTTCTGTCATGATTGTCAGACCTCCCTAGTCATGTGGAACTGTGAGTCCATTAAACCTTTTATTTATAAATTATTCAGTCTCAGATATTTATTTATAGCAGTATTTAAAAATGGACCAATACATCATTCTATGTAGTTTTCCATGGTGTATATGTATCACATTGTCTTAATTCAATCAGTTATTAATGGATATTTAAGTTGATTTATTTATTTTTCTATTGTGAATAGTCCTGGAAAGAACATATAGGTGTCTTTACAGTGGAATGACTTATGTCTTTATGGTAGAATAATTTATATCCCTTTGTATATATACCCAGTAATTGACTTACTGGGTCAAATGGTAGTTTTCTTTTTAGCTGTTTGAGCTATTGCACCGTTGTTTTCAACAATGGTTGAACTAATTTATATTCCGATCAACAGTGGATAAGTGTTCCCTTTTCTCCACAACCTTGACAGGATCAGTGATTTTTGACTTCTTAATAATAGCCATTTTGACTGATGTGAGATGGTATCTCATTGTGATTTTGATTTGCATTTCTCTAATAATCAGTGATATTGAACTTTTTTATTTATATGTTTCTTGGTGACATGTATATCTTCTTTTGAAAAGTATCTGTTCATGTCCTTTGCCCATTTTTTTTTTTAGTAAGGTTATTTGTTTCTTGTAAATTTATTTAAGTTACTTATAGATACTGAATATTAGATCTTTGTCAAATACATAGATGGAAAATTTCTTCCCATTCTTTAGGTTGTCTATTTACTCCATTAATAGTTTATTTTGCTGTGCAGAGCTCTTAAGTTTAATTAGATCCCATTTGTCAACTTTTGCTTTTGTTGCATTTGCTTTTGGCATCTTCAACATGAAATCTTTGCTTAGTTCTACGTCCAGAATGCATACGTTGTTTTTCAGGGCTTTGTAGTTTATCATTTTACATTTAAGTCTTTAATTCCTTTTTGTATATTTTATTTAAGAAGTGTCCAGTTTTAATGTTCTGCATATGGCTATCCAGTTATCCCAGCACCATTTATTGAACAGAGAGTCCTTTCCCCATGGCTTGTTTTTGTCGGGTTTATTAAAGATCTGATGGTTGCAGGTGTGTGGCCTTATTTCTACATTTTCTATTCTGTTACGTTGGTCTATGTGTCTTTTTTGTAGTACAGCTAACATCATACTTCATGAGAAACTCAAAGCTTTTCTGCTACGATCAGGACTGAGGCAAGGACATCTTCTCTCACCATTCCTTTTCAACATCACACTGGAAGTTCTAACTGATGCAATAAGCCAGGATAAAAATAAAACATGCACTAATTGGAAAGAAACAAAAATAAAATTGCCCTTGTCAATTGAAAAAAAAAAAGCAAATTAACAAAATCATACATTTTACCCTGGTTTGTACAACTTGTCCATTTTCATAGTGCAAATACTTTTATGTGAACCTATTTCAAGCTACTAACTTCACATCTCTTGGAGTTAGAAGAGATGCGTGCTACCACTGATTAAATAGTATTTTCACTACAAAACTAGAATAGACATAAATAACTTTGAATCCAGACACAATATTAAAATTTAGCAGAAGAATTAGGAAGTAATGAGTGTAAAGTAGTAGTATCTTTGTTTTTAACCTAAACAATGTAGAATAAATTTATTCATAGCTGTGTTAAGCAACTGGCTTTAGTCAGCTGGTATGAGCTGGCTTCTTCATAGCACAATTTGCTAATATGTAATATCACTGCCTGCCTGATCTCTGTTATCAAACAGATGACTTTATGACATAGAATCAAAAGATACATCTGGGTTCACAAATCATTTTTTTTTTTGTTTTCATTGTGGTTTGTTGCTATTTTTCGTTTTTTTTTTTTTTTTTTTTTTTTTTTTTTAGAAGCTAGATTTTCCTAAAATCTAGTACATATAAGAACATTCATAGTCTTTCTTCCATTCTTCTTGGTCAATGAGGAAGGAACTTTGGAAATTTCAGTAATTTTTCTGGAACCATTTATTTTGAAAACAATATATTGGTTAATTTAAATAATGTTGATTATATTAGTTATATATTTACATGTTCAGAAAAGATAATATATTTGAAAAATATAGATGATACCCATACACAAAGAAGTCTTGGCTGTACTATTAAGTAACTATTCTTGAAAAAAATAAATTAATATATTTAGTAATGGATATTATTCTGGAATTTAGGTATGAAAAAGAAAACACCTAATTTAGATTGTCAATATGAACTTTAAGTATGAAATAAAGAAAATAAATGATACTAAGAAACCATAGGCATCTGATAACTTGAAGACAAAAAAGTCTTTTTATATTATATACCATTCTCTATCAAGTTTTATTATAAATCACTACTTTTCACAGTTAAAAATATCTTTAGAAGCTTTCCACATCACCTTTTTGTGTTGTTTTATTCCCAGGAAATATCTGTATATAAAAACATAGAATTATTTTTTCTCCTAAGAATTATCATAATAGCAGAGATGATACATTATATTTTATAATAATGTGTATTATATGCCCAATGGATTTATTCTGTGCACTTCTTCTCAATGACTAACTGACTAAATAAATTCTCTCAGGACACAGCTCATCATAATGCTGATCAGCTATGGTTCATTTATTGTTATATAATTGCAAAGGATGTTTATCCTTTTTTGCCCTTTTATGCTGCACAAGCTGTTGTAATGTTCTGGGTCACAGATAGGATGAAACTGTGACTAAGCTCTTTTGTGAGTGCTCTATAATTTGGTACTTTGCAAGAATGCAAACAGATAAAATAATGGGTTTCTTGACTTATAAATCTTAATGCTGAAATATAAGCATAATATATTAACTTTATAAAGAGTTATTTGAGCTTGTCAAAATGTCTTACAAATGATTTGCTCCGTCTTCTTCTTTATAAAATTATACATACTATTTCAATGAATTAAAGAGATGAAAGTAATTTAGAATTTTCCAATATATTATTCTTGTTTTAAAATTGTACAAGCTGAGGATTTGGAGAATAAGAATAGATTGTATAATGTTACACAGATTATAAACACATTGCAACTGAATGCTAAATCCTCAATTGAAAAATCTGGAGATGCTTTATCTCCAGATACAGAAGAAAAAAAAAAAAGGCATTCTAGTAAAAATTGGAGTGAGGCACGTATCTCTGACTGATTAAAATTTTAGAGACAAAGACTTTGCAAATCATGGTTGTTAAAGTTTTAGTCATTTGTTTTCCATATTTACTGATACAGCTGTGTTTAACCCAAAGACAATTTGGTTTTTATTTGGGGAGATTGTGATCAACCATATTGATATCTTTGGATATCTTAAAGGGATATCTTGGAGGAGAGCAAGATTTTAGCCCCTATCCCAAATGCACAACAGCTACCTCTCCTGTCACTGCTTTCTCATAAGATTGAAGGAGATACACCCCTGAGGCTTCATACTCCAGAATCATCTTCATTATATTTATCGATAGGCAGTGCCAGTGCAAGTTTAGATTCAACTCAAGAGTGCAAATAGGATATGATACTTTTTCTCTAATTAATGCTAAATTTATACTGTATAAAATCTCATGTAGTTCCCTACGATTTCTGGCAAATTTTATCACTTTTAGTTTTCTATTTTAAAATTAAATGGTCATCTTTTTCATTATATTAATGTCTTTTTTCTCATTCCCTATGCAAAGAAAAGATACTATCTCTAGGAATTTGCAATGAAGAAGAGGTATAATTTCCATTTTTACTCCTCCTTTTACTTATATCAGGCTTCTGGAGCAAAGATAAGTAATATATTTTGATTCAGAAATTTCTCCTGATTTCTTTTTCTAGGTTTTATCGTTCTCATGAAAAGTTTGGAGGAGAAAAAGATTAAACAAAAACAAGGCAAACATTGATTTAGTAAACTTTCGGTGGTGTAGAAATTCTTGGTTGGTTATTACTGATATTCTGGTTTACTTTGGCTTCTATTCACTATGGGTATTGAACACTGGTAGTTTTGGCTCTCTTGTGGGCACATGCATTTTTAATTAAGAAAGACTGTGGGGCTTCAAAGTAACACAAAGTTGAGCATCTGTCACCAAACGAACCTCTTCCTCCACCTCAAATTCTGCCACAAGGAGTTTTAGAATCTGCTGCTAGTGTCTTCTGTCCCAGTGAATTCCTCTCTGACTTACCAAAATGGCTCAAGAGCAAGCACTTCGCAAAGGGAAAGCCACGTCTTTGTTATTCCCGAGTGGTAAGATTGCAGGACATTTACTGCTGGGAAAAAGCCGTTCCCAATCCCACCCCAACCTTAAGACTGCTCTAATTTTCTTCCACCCATGTGGTTCTAACCAGGGCTACATTGTGCAGCTCAGTAAATTCACTCCTTAGTCAGAAATTAGTAGGTGAACGAGATATCAATCTCCTTTTAAAAATATATCCCAAGTAATTGTCATAAAAGTACTTATATCGGTTGTTATTTTCAGAATGTGGGAGTATCCTTTACTACAAATATTGCACTCCCAAACTCCTTGATGAATCTCTTCCTGTTTTTCTTTGTGTGTGTTAGAAATCAACTTCAACAATACTTTATGTATTGGTACATATACATTATATACTTATCCACATTTTGTTTACTATTATACCGTTTACTTTTTATTTTTTGATATTGTATGCCAAACACAATTATTATTGTTTTGCTTTTTAATATAGGAGTCATAGTAATATATTCCCTCTTAGTAAAAGATTTCTATTCAATCTAAATGTAGAATGTTTGCCATGAAACAGTTGATTACAGAAAGTAATTTACTATTTCATATATTTTGATGCGTAAATATCAGTGACAAATTAATATATATAAATATACATATTAAATATGTATACATGCATATATTTAAAAGATGGGATCTTTATATGTTGCCCAAGCTGGAGGGCAGTGGCTATTAACAGGCTTAATCTTAGGGCATTACAGCCTTGAATTCCTGGGCACAGGCAAGACTCCTGACTCAGCCTTCCAAGTAGCTGAGACTACAGGGATGCTCCACAGTGCCTGGAGTATATCCTTTATTGTACTTCTTAACACTAGAAATTATTTTTCTAAATTTTTGAACTCTGGTTTAATTCTTTGAACCAACTGCAGTTATTACCACAATATTCTTATTTGAACAATAGTTTTCAAATTTCTGTAACTAAGATCCCTTCTGCTACTCTCCATCCAAACACAGGGATCATGTTTCTAAATCATTTGCAATATTATTTTCATGCTATTACTAAGAATTTCTTTGTGCTGTTCTTTTTATTGAGTATACTTTGTTAACAGATATTCAGTATGTAATCATTACTATCAGTTATTTTAATTGCACATGCATTTTCTTAGTTCATAGTTTATTATGTTTCTTATACTACTTATTTTCTCTTTTGGGGGGAGTATTTTGTCTAAGTTTACTTTATATAGAGTATGTCTTTGTAAAATTTCAACAGGTGTGACAAATAGTTAATGCAAGTGCTGAATCTTGGTATAACCACTAATGTCTTTTTTTAAAAAAAAAAAGAATGTATTTTTGATATATATAATATAGTGTACCTTGTATATATCTCTAACATATGTGTATATATTATATATACATATACATGTATTTATATTTGTTGGGTGTAGAAATTTTGGTTTATAGACCTTACTATTTGCACATTTTTATAAAGCTATTTAAGTGTGTTTCCCCTGATACAGTTCAAAAATATATCTGCTTTTCTTTATTTTGTAAATTTTCTTTGATAAAAAGGTACTAAAAATCCCTCTCTTCTAAGTTCAAATTATATATACATACGTATTTATTTTGTGTCTTATTCATTACCCCTAGTCATTGTACCATTTCAATATGCAGCTCCAAGTGGCTATTCAGTCAAGAAATGTGAGCATCTATTATTTGTTAATTTTACCTCCTCTATCTTTTCTGGTACCTCAGTGAGGTACTCATACCATGAGCATAGTAGAAACCCTAAATATGTAACTCATTTTTTTCATTTATTTGTTATAATATTTTTGTATTGCAAAATAATATTTTTATTTGACTTAGGTTCTGGAAGATACAGTTTCCAGCACCGATGATTCAATTTGCTAACTTATTTTTTAAAAACAATTTGATTATGTAGGCCATCAATGCCTTATAATAAAAATTATCTCCCTGATTATTATATGTTCATGATGCTCAAACTTAAAATTATGGAAAAAAGAAGTATGTCATTCATTAAGTTATCCTCATCCAAAACATCCACACAACTGTTACCAATTTTATTGTTTTTTAGAAATGTTTTATAGCAGTAAATATAACTATGTATTATAATTTCTTAACCTTTGTGATTGAATTTCTGCAGTTCAAACTTTTCACTTAATATCAAGATACAGAGATTATTCCACACCTATATTACTATAGTGTGTTGTCAACATTTTGAATATTTACTAGTTTGAAAGTAAGAAATGCTATGTCATTATACTTTTAATTTTCATTTATCTTATCGTAGGTGGAGTTGAACATATTTTTATATATTTAAGGGCTTTTTTTTCCCTCAAAACTCAATTCATTAATTTTGCTAATTATTTTTCTTTGGTGTTATAATTCTAAACTTGGCGAGGCGCGATGGCTCATGCCTATAATCCCGCATTTTGGGAGGCGGAGGCAGGCGGATCACTTGAGGTCAGGAGTTTGAGAACAGCTTGGCCAACATAGTGAAACCCCTTCTCTACAAAAACAAACAAACAAACAAACAAACAAACAAAACACACATTAGCCAGGTGTGGTGGTGCGTGTCCGCAATCCCAGCCGCTGGAGAGGCTGAGGCAGGAGAATCACTTGAACCTGGGAGGCGGAGGTTGCATTGAACTGAGATTGCACCACTGCCCTCCAGCCTGGGTGATGGAGTGAGACTCTTGTTTCAAAAAAAAATGAAAAAATAAAAAATAAATAAAAATTTTAAAATTTCTAAATTCACTTTCTATGAGATCATTATATAATAGGAAGATTAATCCTTATTCTTTGAATCACTAATAAATATATTTACTAGCTTCTATATATCCTTTTGACTTTTCAAATGTGGTTATTAGCAGGAAATATTTTTAGAAATATAATCTAATCAATGTTCTAATTATATATTCTATATTTTATGTCATAGTTAAAAAACCACCTTCTTATTCCAAGACTTTAAAGATTTACTTCCTAATTCTTTTAAGTAATTTTATGATTTAATATCGTAATTGTATGCAAGGTAAATAGAATTGATACGTTTCTAATTACGAGTTTTCTGAGTATAACTTTTTTAACGTCTTCAAGATTATTTTTTATCCATCAAGATATTTTTGATACTCATATTTTTCTACATTTTTTAGTTTACTTCAAAAAATGTTATGTGTTGATGCTATTTTCTTATAGATTCAAAGGTTATAAGTGCAGTTTTGTTACATGGGTATATTACATACTGGCAAAGTCTGAAATTTCAGTGTAGCCATTTCCCAAATAGTGTACATTGTATTCATTAAGTAATTCCTCATTTCTCATCTCCCTCCTGTGTTCCACCCTTCTAAGTTTTCAACGCCCATTATTTGACTCTCATTGTACGTGATTATAAACTATTTCCCACTTATAAAAGAGAACATGTTTTGACATTCTGTTTTTGAATTGTTGCTCTTAAAATAACGGCCTCTGGTTCCATCATGTTGCTGCAGAAAACGATTCATTTTTTATGGCTAAGTAGCATTCCATATGATATATATATGTACCACATTTTCTTTTTTTTTTTTTTTTTTTTGAGACCGAGTCTCGCTCTGTCGCCCAGGCTGGAGTGTGGTGGCCGGATCTCAGCTCCCTGCAAGCTCCGCCTCCCGGGTTCACGCCATTCTCCTGCCTCAGCCTCCCGAGTAGCTGGGACTACAGGCGCCCGCCACCTCGCCTGGCTAGTTTTTTTTTTTTTTTTTTTAGTAGAGACGGGGTTTCACCGTTTTAGCCAAGATGGTCTCGATCTCCTGACCTAGTGATCCGCCCGTCTTGGCCTCCCAAAGTGCTGGGATTACAGGCTTGAGCCACTGCGCCCTGCCTGTACCACATTTTCTGTCCAATCATCATCCACTAGATAAACGTTTACGTTGAGTCCACATCTTTGCTTTTGTGCATAGTGCTGCAATAAATGCATGAGTGCAGGTTATACTTTTGGTATGTTTCTTTCTTTCCCATTGGGTAGATACCCAGTAGTGGGTTTGCTGGATCTACTGTTGCTTCCATTTTCAGTTCTTGGAGAAAACTTCATACTGTTTCCTGTAGTGATTTTAGTAATTTACTGGGAATGTAAATTAGTAAAATTGCTACAGGAAGCAGTATTGCTTTTTTTCCTGCATCCTTACCAACATCTCATTAAAAAAAAAATCATAGTAGTCATTTTTAGTGATTTTAATTTGCATTTCCGTGATAAGTAGTGATGTTGAGAATTTTTAAAATATATTTGTGGGTGATTTGTATGTCTTCTTTGGAAAAATGTCTGTTCATGGTATTTGTCCACTTTTTAAAATTAATTATTTGTTTTTTGCTTGTTCAATGGCTGAATTCCTTGTGGAGTCTGAATATTAGTCTTTTGTAAGATGCACTATTTGCAAATATGTCCTTTCATTCTTCAGATTGTCTGATCACTTTGTTGATTATTCTTTTGCCTTGCAAATATATATATATATATATATATATATATATATAGTTTATTTAAGTCTCATTTGTCTATTTGTCTTTATTGCATTTGCTTTTGTAACCTTATTCATGGCTTCTTTGTCAAGGCCAATGTCCCGAAGAGTTTTTGATTTTAGGTTTCTTCTAGTGTTTATATAGTTTCAGGTTTTACATTGAATCTTTAATTCATCTTGAGTTAATTTTTGTATCTGGTGAGAGACAGAGGTCTGGTGACATATGTTTCTGCATATGGCAATCCAATATTCCAAGCACCATTTATTGAATGTGATCTCATTTCCCCAATGTATGTTTTTGTCAAAGTTTCAAAGATCAGTTGGCTGATCTTTCAAAGATCTTATGACTTTTTGATTCTGTTCTTTTGATCTGTGTGTCTACTTTTATGTCAGTACCATGCTATTTTGACTACTATAGTCCTGAAATATAATTTGAAGTTAAAAAAATAGACAGAAATACAATAATAGTAGGACACTTCCACATTCCACTTACAGCACTACACTGATTGAGACAGAAAATCAACAGAGAAACACTAGACTAAAATTAGACCTTAGAACAAATGGACCTAACAGACATTTACAGAATATTCTACTCAACAACCAGAAAACATACATTCTCCAAGATAGACTATACGCAACAAAACAATTCTCAATAATTTTTTCAAAATAAAAAATATACCAAGTATGTTCTTGGACCTCAGTGGAATAAAATTAGAAGTCAATTCCAAGAGTAATTCTCAAAGCTATACAAATACATGGAAATTGAACAACGTACTCCTGAATGATCTGTGTGTCAATAATGAAACTAAGATAGAAATAAAAACATTTTAAAATGAATGAAAATGAAGACACAACATACCACAACTTCTGGGATATAGGAAAAGCAGTACTAAGAGGGAACTGTATAGCATTCAATGCCTACATAAAAAAGATAGAAAGATCATAAAATAGCAACTTAGTGTTGTACCTTAAGGAACTACAAGACAAGAACAAAGAAAACTCAAAATTAGCAGAAAAAAAGAAATGGCAAAGATCAGAACAGAAATAAATGAAATTAAGACCAAAAAATAAAATACAAAGGATCAACTAAATGAGAGTTGGTTTTTTGGAAAGATAAAGAAATTTGATATACTGCTAGTTAGACTATCCAAGAACAAAGAGAAGATTCAAATAAGCACAATTAGAAATGAAAAAGGAGACATTACAAATGATTCCACACAAATACAAAAGAACCTCTGAGACAACTATGAATATTTCCACCTTGAGACTTCTATGAACATTTTCTAGTTTCCACATTGCAAACTAGAAAATTCAGAGGAAATTGATTAATTCCTGGAAACATACAAACTTCCCAAGATTGAACAAGGAAGAAATAGAAATCCTGAAAAGACTGACAATGAGTGGTAAAACTGAATCAGTAATAATAATAAAAAAAAAAACCAACAACAACTCCCAAAAAGAACAACAACAAAAAAGCCAACACCAGATGGTTTAACAGTAAAAATATACCAGAGAAAGAATAACTGGTTCCAATACTACTGAAAATGTTCCAAAATGTCTAGGAGGAGGGAATCTTCCCTAACTCATTCTACAAAGCCATTATCCAATAAAATGTTACCAAAGCCCCCCCCCCCAAAAAAAAACGCAACGTAAAAAGAAAACTACAGACTAATGTCACTAATGAAGATGATGCAAAAATTCTCAACAAAATGCTAGCAAACCAAATTTAACAACAAATCAAATATAATATACAGCAGTCACATGGGTTTTATTCCAGGAATGCAATGATGGTTTGACATACCTAAATCAATACATGTGATTCACCATATAAACAGAATTAAAAACAAAAACTGTATGATAATCTTAATATATGTAGAAAGAAAGCATTTGATAAAATTCAACATCCTTCATGGTAACAAACTAGGGATGGGAGGAACAGATCTCAAAATAATAAGGGCCATCTATGACAAACCCACAGCCAACGTCATCTTGAATGGGGAAATGTTTGAAAACATTGCACCTAAGAATGGGTGCTATTTTAAATGAAGTCTTCTCTTGTATTACATTTTAACTCACTTATATGTAAACAAATGCTATTAATTCATTTAATTTTATTCACTATCATATCTTAAAAATCCTCTAATTGACTTTAGTAATCATTATTTAATTACTATGTTTTCCTAGGCATACAATTGTATCATCTGCAATCTGAAAATAATGATACTATGAATTTCAGATTGTTTTAGCTATGATTTCCTTCTATTAAAATATTGTTACTTTTTTCTGTCTATAGATGAACTGCTTCTATTATATTCCTGTTAGGTCAGATGATGCTATTAGAACATCATAGAGTTACAAAGTTTGTTTGGTTAAAGCTGTTATTAATTTTTATTTTTTCCCAAGTTGAGTTCTGACTTTTTGATATTCTTTTTAGCATCAACATAATTGTATTACTTAAGTGTACAAGAATTAAGAAATTAATTAATGCTTAATATACAGAATACATATTGTAATTATAAACTAGAATTCCATTTTTGGGGAGCAAGAGGTGGGTAATTTTATCTACCATGTGTAGATAATGTATGGTGGATTCTGAATTCATTATGACCTTTGCATCAATCTTAATTAAAATTGTTCTTTCTTTTTTAAAAAATCTTTTTCAGGTGTGAGATTAATATAATCTCACTTCACTAAAAGTTTCCAAAAATTGGGGATTTTGTTTTCTGATTTCAGTATGTACAATATTTTAATAGTAAGGTAGTTATCTGTTGTTCAAAAAGTAGATTAATCATTTATTAACTTATGGCTTCAGAAAGAGATAATTCCTTTAAAACTCACATCTTTCCACCTACTATGGATGTAATTTTTTCTGGATGGTCTATTTTGGGGTCAGTTTTCATAAATTAAATTTTTCTACTTTTTTTTTGTTTTAAAATGTATTTTATTTACATAGGGTTGAGAGCAAAATAGTACAAAAAGGTACAAGGTTGCTCAGATGCTTTTTGAATATTAATTGGCTATTTGTCTGTTAGTTACCCTAAAATATCTTGTTTTGTGTATTTATGACTTTTCCTTATTTTCTCTATTATGTTAGGTAAAACTTTGAAAAAATTCTCAAACTTTTAAAAAATGATCTTATATATTGTTTTATTTCATTGTATTTTTATTCTAAGATACAAATGTCTAGTACATTTCTGTTGTTTTCTTTATTATTTCATTTTACTGCATTTCTGTCTATTAGTCTCATGTGCTTAATATTTTTATTTCTATTAATATTAAAAATTCTGATTATGATTTTTCTGTACTTTGAGTTTAAGTTCAGCTCTATTACATTGGTGCTTTTATTAACATTATTTGAATATTTTCATCTTTTGGGGGTAGAAGTTAGTTTCAAAATTTTGATATCAGTTTTTGGTGTTTTATATTTTGATGGTTATTAATGAAGCTGATAAAAACATTCACGTGAATATCTATTTTTGACGTTTACAAACTGGATATTATATTTTATTTAACCCAAAATACCATATATATACACGTATATATGTGTGTGTATATATATGTAAATATATTTATATGTATGTATATGTGTGTATATATAGGTATATGTATAGAGCATGGCATTATCTCATAGAAAATCTTATTAACTTTTCAAAGTAATTTATATTTATCCCATTTATTTCCTTTAATAGAAGCCACATAGTAGACTTGCTTGACGTAGTTTTTGATATGGTTTGGCCAAGTCTCATCTCATAGCTCCCATAATTCCCACATGTTGTGGGAGGACCCAGTGGGAGATGATTAAATCATGGCAGTAGGTCTTTCCTTTGCTATTCTTATGATAGTGAATGGGTCCCTTGAGATCTGATGGGTTTAAAAATGGGAGTTGCCCTGCACAAGCTCTTTTTTTGCCTGCTGCCATCCACTTACATGTAACTTGCTTCTCCTTGCCTTCCGCCATGATCGTGAGGCCTCCCCAGCCATGTGGAACTGTAAGTCCAAACAACCTCTTTCTTTTGTAAATTGTCCAGTCTCTCATACGTCTTCATCAGCAATGGACTAATACACTTTTCCCTCTTCAATTGTATACATTTAATCTAATCAAATTATGATCTCTTTGACATTAATGATGAGAGGTAGTGTCGATTAAAAATTATAACTATGTTGCTTTGCAGAAAATTAAAGGCCACAAATAAAATGATCTTGTTAAGTGGTCCTTAATCAATAGTTGGATTCCCTCATTGCAATAAAGAGCTAGCAGGTAGAAACAGATTTTTCCTATTTAAGTCCAAAGAGCCATTTTACTCGGCTGGGAGGGTCACTAATATGGTTTGGCTTTGTGTCCTCACCCAAATCTCATTTTGAATTGTAATTCTGAGTGTTGGGGAAGGGGCCTGGTAGGAGGTGATTGGATCATGGGGGCAGATTTCCCCCTTGCTTTTCTTGTAACAGTGAGTGAGTTCTCATGAGATCTCATTGTTAAAATGTGTGTAGCACTTCACCCTTTGCTCTCTCCTGCTCCACCATGGTCATATGTGCTGGCTTCCTCTTTGCCTTCTGCCATGATTGTATGTTTCTTGAGTCCTTTCTGCCATGCTTCCTGTACAGCCTGAAGAACTGTGAGTCAATTAAGCTTATTTTCTTCATAAATGACATAGTATTAGGTAGTTATTTATAGCAGTGTGAGAATGGACTGATACAGAAAATTGGTACTGGAGAAGTGAGCATTAATATAAAGATGGCCGAAAATGTGGAAGCAACTTTGGAACTGGGTAATGAGCAGAGGTTGGAACAGTATGGAGGAATCAGAAGAAGACAGGAAGATGAAGTAAGTTTGGAGCTTCCTAGAGACTTATTGGATGGTTGTGACCAAAATTCTGATAGTGATATGGACAGTGAAGTCCAGGTTGAGGTGGTCTCCGTTGAAGATGAGCAACTTCCTGGGAACTGGAATAAAGGTCACTCTTGCTATGCTTTAGCAAAGAGACTGTTGGCATTATGCCCCTGTTCTAGAGATCTGTGGAATTTTGAACTTGAGAGAGTTAATTTAGAAAAAGTCAGTTAAGAAATTTCTAAGCAGCAAAGCATTCAAAATGTGATCTGGCTGATTCTAAAAGCCTAAACTCATTTGCATAAGGAAAGAAATGACCTGAAATTGGAACTTATATCTGAAAGAGAAGCAGAGCATAAAAAGTTTGGAAAATTTGCAGCCTGATCCTACAGTACAAAAGAAAAACCAGTTTTCTGAAGAGGAATTCAAGGCTGCAGAAATTTTCATAAGTAAAGAGAAGACAAAAGTTAATAACCAAGACGATGGAGGAAATGCTTCCAGGGCATTTCAGAGACCTTCACAGCAGCCCCTCTAATTACAGGCCTGTAGGCCTAGGAGGAAAAATGGTTTTGTGAACCAGGCCTAGGGCCCTGCTGCTCTGTGCAGCCTTAGGACATGATGCCCTGTGTCCCAGCTACTCATGGCTCTACCCATGGCTAAAAGGGGCCAAGGTACTGTTTGGGCCATGAGACGGTGAAAGCCCCAAGGTTTAGTAGCTTCCATGTGGTATGTAGGTGCACAAAAGGCAAGAACTGAGGCTTGAGAGCCTCTGCCTAGATTTTGGAGGATGTATAAAAATGCCTGGATGACCAGGCAGAAGTCTGCCGCAGGGGCAGAGCCCTCATGGAGAACATCTACTAGAGCACTGCATGGGAGAAATGTGGATTTGGAGACCTCACACAGAGTCCCCACTGGGACACTGTCTAGTGGAGCTGCGAGTAGATGGCCACCATCCTTGAGTCCCTAGAATGGTACATCCAATGACAACTTGCACCATCCCCCAGGAAGAGCCACAGTCACTCAACACCTGCCTGTGAAAGCAGCTGCAGGGGCTGAACCCTGCAGAGTCCCACGAGTGGGACTGCCCAAGGCCTTGGGAGCCCAACCCTTGCATCAGCATGCCTGGATGTGAGACATGGAGTCAAAGAAGAATATTTTGTAACTTCAAGATATAATGACTGCCCTCTAGGGTTTTAGACTTGCATGGGGCATGTAGTCCTTTGTTTCGTCCAATTTCTCCCTTTGGGAATGGAAGCATTTACTCAATGCCTGTATACACCACATTGTATTTTGGAATTAATAAACTGTGTTTTTTTGTTTGTTTGTTTGTTTGTTTGTTTGTTTTATTTTACAGGTTCATAGGTGAGGGAACTTGCCTTGTCTCAGTTGAGGCTTTGGACTTGGACTTTTGCATTAATGCTGGAATGACTTAAGAGTGTGGAGGACATTGGGAAAGCATGATTGTGTTTTGAAATGTGAGAAGAACATGAGATTTGGGAGAAGACAGGAATGGAGTGATATTGTTTGGCTCTATGTCCCTACTCAAATCTCATGTAAAATTGTAATTCACAATGGTGGGGGAGGAACCTTGTGAGCAGTGATTGAATCATGGGAGAGATTTTCCCCTTGCTGTTCTCATGATAATGAGTGAGCTCTCATGAGATCTTGTTCTGTAAAAATGTGCAGCACTTCCCTTTTGCTTTTTCTCTCTCTCCTACTCCAACCTGGTGAGATGTGCTTACCTACCTTTTGCCTTTCACCATGATTGTATGTTTCCTGAGGTCTCTCAGCCATTCTTTCTGTACAGCCTGCAGAACTGTGAGACAATTAAACCTCTTTTCTTCATAAGTTACCCAGTTTCAGGCACTTTTCATAGCAGTGTGAAAATGGACTAATGCAGTCTCTCAAGGTCCTCACTTCAGGATCTGACCCTGAGATAGGCCAGTCTTTTGTCAGAATGTTAGAACAGGGCGATAGCTTGATATGAGCAAGAGAAGAAGCCTTTGAAAAAAATGAAGTCTGAAATATTTAGGTTTCATATATATATGCAGGCTATATATAATCAGCGAGGAGGGGAAACACCTATGCAGAAAGAAATGCCCTTTAAGACGACCATTGATTGTTCATTCTGCAGTTATGAACTGTTAGGAAAGTTAGGAAAGGAGGTCCAAGGAGAAAACTCCTAAGAGATATGCAGGCACAATAAGTACAGATTTAACTGCAATACAACTTTCCTGGTAGTGGTAATGAGCAAGCCTGCCATTGGTAGAATTTATATTCAACACCGGGTTTGCTCATGCACTTCACCTCACAGTAAGAGAGAATCCCACAAACCTGGGGTGGGAAGTAGACGTGGAAAAGACAGAGACTTAAGGCAAAAGTGAGAAATTAGACAAAGGTAGAGGCTTCAGACAGGCAGGAACTTAAAGAAAGAGTCCAACATAAAAAGCTGCAAGGTAGAATGCTCTGATCTGCTGCTGTATCATTACATTCTCTTTTTAGCAGCCTGCTCTGCCTTGTCTTTCCGAGTATACTGTCTGTGCTACTACTTAACCCTTGCTCTTACTACTGCTGTTTTCCAGCCAAACCAGCCAAGAGCTGTTTTCCAGCCAGGTCAACCCACTCCTCTCTAGGACTGTACTCTTATCTCCTTAATAAACCTTTTGCTTACATTACTAATTGGTCTCTTGCCTGAATCTTTTATCCTAAGAAGACTAAGGACAGAGGACTCCTGAACTTTCCCCTAATAAGACCTGTGGTGAATATCCTTTCAGCTCCATAAGCAATGCTTCATTGTAGCCAAACACCAGTCCTAATAACTGCAAAGCCTCCTTGGAGTCCCAGAACCTCAGAGACGTATGGGATGTCCCCAAGCCTCTGAATGAGATTGTGCTCTCCCACCTCACTTATATGCTCAAACACAAACCGATTCTCACACACACTCATACACCAAGTTCATTTATCAATTTAAATCACTTAGCAAGGACTTGAAAAGGAAGACTAAGGAAGACTACATTTAAATATATCTTTAGACAAATAGGGATTGTTAGGAATTTAGTTTTCTTTTCTTTTTCTTTTTTTTTTTTTGAGTCGGAGTCTCACCCTGTCGCCCAGGCTGGAGTGCAGTGGCCCGATCTCAGCTCACTGCAAGCTCCGCCTCCCGGGTTTACGCCATTCTCCTGCCTCAGCCTCCCGAGTAGCTGGGACTGCAGGTGCCCACCACCACGCCCGGCTATTTTTTTGTATTTTTTTTAGTAGAGACGGGGTTTCACCGTGTTAGCCAGGATGGTCTTGATCTTCTGACGTCGTGATCCTCCCGTCTTGGCCTCCCAAAGGGGAATTTAGTTTTCTTTAATGCATAATGAAGAGTTAATACATTTACATTTTCTAAAAATGTTTCCTGAATTTCACAAAATAATTTTTTCTTTATTGAGGTAGCTTCCTCTCTTTGGTACTCTTAAGGTGTCATATTTTATTATAGAACTGGTTATAATGTATGATTAAGCACTATCTATTCTCTAATATTAATTTCAAATTATTTTATCTTTAAACAAGTAGTTTATTTTAACATTCAAATAATATCCCATAAATTATTTTCATGTGTGAGGAACTGTTATAGTTTACTATCATTATAAATTTCCTATCATTTCAATGCTATTTCAAGATACTTAACATTTACATTAATTTCTTTCTCTGGATAATATTTAGAATACTTCTACCATGTTAAAAAACATAAGTTTGATTAAAAATATGACATCAATACTTATAGGTTATTTAAAAAATTTTGACAATCATAGTGTCTAAAATGTGAGATTTTCTCATTATATTTTCATTATCACAAACATTACAATTGTAATGCATTCTCTTCAGAAATTTCAATTATTAATAGGCTGAATTATATTTCCCTACTTTCTAAGTATATTAAAAGGCTATCCTTTTATGTTTTATTTTCTTTTTTCTTTAGCCTTTGTATTCCAGGAGACCAATTCCAATGAGCAATTTTTCCATTGCAGCAATTTTTGCCATTTAATGTGTACAGCATAAATTTTTATTTTTTGCTATTCAGTTTATGATTTTTAATGATTACTAGTTTTCTTCTTCTCTCTTTTCTGCTTGCATATTTTTAAACTTCCATTACGCATGTTATAAAATGTTCATAAATTTTATGGATTTTGCATGTTACCAGTTTTATTTGGATGTTCTAAATATTGTTCCAATTTGTCTTTATTATAAATCTTTCCTACGCCTTATGTTGAAGTTGCACTCAAAATTCACTACATATATACAAATAACAACATAACTTCTTCACTTGGGACAAATAATGTGCTTTCAAATTTTATTTAATTTCTGCAATAGCCAAAATAATTTGTAGCCAGGTTTTGGCTAATACAATAATAGTTTTTCTAAAAATGTGGACTAAAATCTATTTACCGACCACCACATATTTATAACAATTTGGAAACACATCCACAGATTTTGAAGACTTAAAATCTCCACATACTAGTTTATTGATTGTATTCATCTTTTTAACTTTATTATTGTTTTGTATCTTCTCAAAGAAAAGGATTTGTCATACTCATCCATCTAAATCCAGGGCCTTTCCATCAATAATACCATGTAAAAATTAAAGAGAATCTCTGAATGTAAACACTTGTTTTCTGGATATGAAAATGCAGTTTATTTGTAAGACTAGGTGCATTATTATGCAGAGGGACAATCAATCGAGTTTATTCAATTATTTTTATATTAATAACATTTTAGTACACCCTATGTTGGATTGGTCTCCCATGATGAGCATCTCTGTGTGTGCAGTTTATCATTAATCTCTTCTGGTAATGACTAAATAAAAGTGTCCAGGTGTCATATTTTCTTTTCCTGACACTTCTGAAACTCTTAAGTGTGAAACTTGCACCAGTTAAATATCAGGCAATAACACATTTTAAATATAAATATTTTAAACCAAATAAAGGATAGATTTATATAAATGCCTAACTCTCAGGAATTTTCATTAAGGAAAATACATTTATAGGTCTCAAAACTATTTTCATCTTCCTAAGTGGGCATGTGCAAATATAGTGTTTCGTTATTTCGCTATTTTATCTCCTTTGTTTTGATAGGGCTCCACTGTTTGGCTGAGTTTTGAAAATGACCAGAACTCTCTTACCTGTGAAACTGGCTCTTTTCTGTACAACAGGCTAGTTTTTTTTTTTTTTTTCCTTGTTTATAAATGCTCCCTTGAGTCCTAACATTATGAGACTTCAAACTCTTAAATTTCAAATCTACTTAAAATCTAACAGACCTGAGGTTGCACATGCTGCTAATTTTACACTCTGCCTCAGCCACATATTTATTCATATCTCAATGAGATCACAGCATTCCTTTAATTTTCTTGATTGTTTCCAAGTTACCGCTACTTTTCAGATTCCACTTTATTACTTGGAGTCATTTCTGTTTATCAGCGTGTGTCATGGAAACATCTCATCTACGGAATCTGTCTCTAATATACTTCATATGTTGAAAGTGCTATAATATGGAAAAAGTAAGTGTTGCATGTATACATATAATATATGTGGAGTTCACTCTCCATTACAACCACTTTACCATAACTTCCAGACAGTGAATAGATGCTAAATATACATGCTAGCATGTTTTGTCACTGTTTGTCCTCTTGACTCTTAGCTCAGTCTCCATGGACATGATATACACATGACCAGAAATCGCCTGCAGTGATTGTTTTGGTGAAGTCTTATTGAGCATTTGTTTGTCTTATACCCTCTGCCAGATATTAGATAAAGAATATTTTTTAAAGTCTTGCTTTGATAGTTTATGTTCAAATAGAAAACAAAAATTATAGACCCATATAACTATGACAGAAAGCTGACTTTCAATTGGAAGTACAGGGAATAAGCATATGAAACCCCTCATATATTTACATAAAACCTGGGAATTAGCATCAAGCTAACTCTCATTGTTACATTTACTTGCATCTGTTCTCACTCAACCTCCTTCTCTCTCATTTTAGTCATTTCAATCCTTTCTAAAATAAACAAAAAACCTCCAATTGTGTTCATGATTAAAATCCCTCAAGAGATTTTCTTTATAATTATCAACTACACCTATGTTTAATATTTTCCTCTCAACATCCTTCCTTTATCAAATAGAAATAAGCATTAAGAAAGAGCTGTCTAAGCTCATTATTTTGCTCTATTAGCTTACTTACTCACTTTCCATCCCACCTTGGGCAGACATGAGACAGAATTCTACGTAACCACTTCCTTTTTTCATCTTCAGTTTTGAATATCTTATTTATTCTATAAACATTGTAATCTGATTTCTATTACCAAGAGCACACATGATGAAATGCTTATTGCCAACTGACTTACCTCATGGTAATTACAGTCCCTTGTGATCATGTATCACCATAGGTAATTCATTTCTTCTTGATTGAAATATTAAATTCACTCAGAATTTGGGAACACTAACACTTCTGATTTGCTTCCTAACTCCTTAGATGTCTACTTTTATTATCAAATGTAGCCCACTCTTTTTCTGCTTTATCTTAAATATTAAATATGACTTGAATATAGCTGTATTCATATAAAAAATGAAGTCTTCAAATTACACATATATGGCAAGCTTGTCATGTTAATACTAAGAAAATTGAACAAATTGCAAATAAAAATACCTTTTTCAGATGATTTTTTTTTCTATGAGTTGGCTTCCCATATCATAGCAAGTTTCTGAAAATGCGATGGTTCTAATGAGGTAATTGGAAGGTTGATGCTTGAGCTATGTTCTTTGTTGCAGAATGACACAGTATTTCAAACAAACAAACGTCTTTGATGAAGTCTTCCCATAATACTTCAGCCACTGTATATTATCAACATATCTAAGTATTATGAATCTATTATCAGCTTCTATCTAGCATCTATCTATCTATCTATCTATCTATCTATCCATCTATCTATCTGTCTATCATTTATCCATCCATCTCTATCTGTCTATCATTTTTTAGTGTCCTAGAATGCTACTTTGTGAGTTCACAAAACACTCATATTAACTTTTGGAATACCGGACATTTCTTTTTGTCCAATTTTTAGCCCAAGTACACTTTATTTATGAAACTTTTGTGCATTTTATTTTTTTCCTGGACTTGTTAAATAGAAGATGCTTGCATTTTGAATATTTTTGTTGAATTAGTCCATATATATCTGTAAATGCTGAATGATGATTTTTACCACTTCACCATCAATTATGGCTAAAAAATTAAACTCAAGATATATAACATTGTTTGTTTGAGTAAAACTAGAAAGAATTCCATAGGTGATCCTTTCTTCTAAATTAATTTTGTTATCATTGATTACTACTGAAGCATTGTGAAAAAGTGTATTTTCATAAATTTATGTGAATCAAGTGATGCTTATCTTATTAAAGTAAAAATATTAATTCTATGTCCAAAATTGACAATAAATTTAAATTTAAAATAAAAGTGAGTTGAATAAAATTAAAATAACTTTGAAAGTAACTTATATGATTAATATTATTTTCTCAGATTTTCAATCATCTTCGATGTAACTGTGACAAATCCAGATTTCCTAACTAATAAACCAAAATACCATGCATATTTATGGGGTCTTACTGTGATACCACGACTTTGATAACACCTGAAGTCACCAATATCCTCTTCAATGACTCAAATCCGCTGACTATGTTATTTGATATTACAGTAAATTTAAATTGTGGTAAATATATCTCACCCTCTACTGTCAATTTGTATACTTATGATGTGCTAACAAATAATTCTCTAAGCTGGCATCTGTTGGAAGTTTGCATTTTGGGTCACACTAACCTGGGTTAATTTATTTGCCTTCTCTTAGCTTTTTTTTTTTTTTTTTTTTTTTTTTTTGACAGAGTCTCCCTCTGTTGCCCAGGCTGGAATGCAGTGGTGCAATCTCGGCTCACTGTAACCTCTACCTCCTGGGTTCAAGCAATTCTGCTGCCTCAGCCTCCCAAGTAGCTGAGACAACAGGTGCGTGCCATCACGCCCAGCTGATTTTTGTATTTTTAGTATAGATGGTGTTTCACCATGTTGGCCAGGCTGGTCTTGAACTCCTGACCTCGGGTGATCCACTCACCTTGGCCCCCCAAAGTTCTGGGATTGCAGGCGTGAGCCACTGCACCCAATCTCATTAGCCTTTTGATCAGTAAAAAATAAGCTACATGAGAGTGAAGTATTTGATTTTGTTTTTTGTTTAATATTCTGTATCCAACTCCAGTTAACACATAGGTAAATTAATTAGAGATTTAGGTTCCAGTTTTATTTGTCAATCTAAAAATTACTTATGATCATTTCTCTGCTTCTCTCTCTCATTCTAGATTAAAACCTTCCAATAGGCTACCACTGAGCTTTGTTCTTTTCACATGTTATAAACTTCTCTACATTTGACTCACTCCTAGTTATCTTTTAGGATCCAACTTTCTCTGGTAAAACTCCCATAGCCATGTAATATGTGATTAATCAAACTTATTGTGTGCTTCTAAAACACTATATACTTCACATTATCACAAAACGTAACACGTCCTACTGTAATTAACTATTGTTTATGTATAGCTCTTGAAAGACAAATAATTATTTGTAGCATTTCTGTATGTCTAGTTTCTATCACACCATTGGGCACATAAAACTGGTTGAAAAATAATGTCTGTTGCATTAAATGAAAGATTTCATATAGGAGATTTTACAGAAATAAGTAGGGATGTGAGCAATATAGTATAGAAAAAATAGGCCTAACTCAACAGCAAAAATAGAACTAATGAGAAATACTATTATTCTCCAATATCTGTGTTAACAGAAGAATGCCATGTTTTTTTCCTACCATTTAGAAAATGGAATCCAGAGAATTGTAATTTTTCATACACTAAGAAATTTAGTGTGTGAAGGTATTCAAAAAGCTTAACCTCCAAATTAAATCTGATCTCACAAAACTCTCTGCTTTATTATTCTAGTCTATTCTTTATAGAAATTATTACAATTTGTTATAAGAACTCGCAGGGCTCAGAAGCCATTATGCTCATACAGTTTATTATAGTAAATAAATGCAAAGCAAAATTAGCAAAAAAGGTAGGTAGAGTAATGTCTGGAGAAAACCAAACACGAGCTTTCACATGTCCTCTCCCAGTTGTTTCACACAGAGTACTTAATTCTCTGAAAATGAAATGTGACAATGTCTGCAAAGTGTTGGCTAGTAGGTTAGCTAAATGCAATCTTAGGGTCCAAGGTTTTTATTTGAGCCCACTCACATAGGCGCCCTCTACCTAGCACATCGAAGAAAGAAGAAAAACATGTTCAGCACAAAACACACCACGTATGCAAACAGTTTAGGGACAGTCAGACACACTTGTTTAATCAGCATTTTATATCAGTGTAGGGAATGGATTATCAGCCAAGTTCCCAGAGACCAAACAAGTACCAAACTTGTTTTTTCTAAGGATAGTCAATCTCAGGCTTGCTATGTTCACTTTTTGGCACAACTTTACACACTATATTAGCACAAATCATAGCTCTAAAAGGGAAATTAAGTATTTTTAGATTAAATAAATGAATGGGTTTTAGGAATTTTCAATTTAGGTGTCTAATTAATTTTTCAAATGTTTTTTTGCATTTGAATGTATTCTTATTCTGAAATGTCAGAAGAGTAGCTAGTGGCAGGAATGCATTATACAACATAGTCTTAGTATATCAATAGAACCAAGTGGAAAAAATAATTTTCAACTATGGGATATGAAAGAAGTTGCTCTTCTATTTTGAAACAGAATTGAACATGTGTTTTATTTGACTTCCCAAATTCCTGGAAAAGCAGCCAAAGGTACCCCTGCATTGACTTATCATCTAAGAAAAGACAAAGTTATATCTACTTTTAAAATAATTATTCTACGAAATATTCTGAACACTATCATTTTATCATGCTCTTAATTTTTAAACTATGGGTGAAGTTCAGCTGCATGTGTCTTCAGAATCCATGTGAAATATTTCACATGGTTCCAAACTGGAAGATGAGGAGCTCAAATGGCTGTAATGCCAGTGAATCAGTAGGAAAAAAGGATACTACTCCACATTTTTGAGTTTCAAAGTGACACTGGATTCCTACTACATAATGAGAATAAGTAGGGGTATGTCTGAAATGGAGGGGATCTCCTGGATGTCTTATTGTATTTCCGTTACTGATTATGAAGCCAAACAAAAATAATAGCAACACAATACAGGCAAACCTATTGATAGTCTTAACCTTTTGGAATAAAAATGTGTACCACCCAACATGCAAGGAACCATAATACTCAGCTGAGTTGCTTGCTTAGTGCAAAAAAACATAAATGGATAGTCAGGGAAGGCAGATTTAATTACTAGTTGTAACCACATGACCACTCAAAGATACCAGAACTATAATAATTATGAATATCTCTTATTTTGAATTTTATGTGGTTATATTATCATATGTATTAATAATTTTATTTTCTCCTCTTCCATAACCCTATCATATAACATGAGTAGTATTATTAGTAGATAACCTTGAATTTCAGTATTTAAGTTAAGGTACATCAAAGAGGGCTAGCGTAAATTAACCTAAAAAAAGAGACAAGGCCCATGGATAAAGAGACCTTGGGAGACAAGTTTAAGGCATCTTTTAATGAATGCATTTTTGTTGTTGTTGTTGTTGTTATTATAGTAGCCACTTCTTATCCATGGTTTTCCTTTTGGCAATTTCAGTAACCTGCAGTCAACTGTGGTCTGAAAATATTAAATGAAAAATTACAGAAATAAGCAGTTTATAAGTTTTACATTGTCATTGTTCTGAGCAGAAAAATCTTGTCTTCCCATCCACCCTGTCCAGGATGAGAACCATCTTTTGTTTTTTTTTCGAGATAGACTTTCACTGTTGATGCCCAGGCTGGAGTGCAATGGTGCAATCTCATCTAACTGCAACCTTGGCCTCCTGGGTTCAAGTTATTCTCCTGCCTCAGCCTCCCGAGTAGCTAGGATTACAGGCACCTACCACTGTGTCCAGCCATTTTTTGTATTTTTTTTTTTAGTAGAGATGGGGTTTTGTCATGTTTGTCAGGCTGCTCTTGAACTCCTGACCTCAGGTGATCCACTCGCCTCAGCCTCCCAAAGTACTGGGATTACAGGCATGAGCCACTGTGCCCAGCTCTTTTTGTCCAGCACCTGCACACTGTATAGACTCCCCAGTTAGTCACTTGGTAGTCCTCTCGGTTATCAGGTCAGCTACCCCAGTATTGCAATGCTTGTGTTCAGGTTGCCCTTATTTTACATAGTAATGGCACCAAAACACAAGATGCTGGTGGTTTGAATAGGCCAAAGAGAAGACATAAAGTTCTTTATTTAAGTGAAAGGTGAAAGTTCTTGACTTAACAAAGAAATAAAAAAATTGTATGCTAAAGTTGCTAAAATCTACATTAAGGATGAATTTTCTATCCATGAAATTGTGAAGAAGAAAAAAGAAATGTATGCGTAGCATATACAGAGTTCAGTACTATCCACAGTTTCAGTCATGCACTGAGGATCTTGAAACATATCCCCCACCGATAAGGAGGAACTACTGGTTATGAGGAAAAGATGCATTTTCTTTGGTAGAGGTATGTTGCACCCATGTCTTTATTTGGAAGTTAAACATTGCTATATGTGGGATATATACAAGCCCACAGACAAGAGCTGGACTGTAGTAAGTTTACAGTGTGTCAGCATAGCTAAGTTGGGTGTATATTTTTCCAGTATTCCTTGCCCTGTGTATATCTAAATTCACGTAGTTACAAGGCACATTTTCTGTAAGATTTGGTAGGTGCAAATGAAATATCAGCCATACTCTTACACTTCCAATTTGGGGCAGGGCAAAAATGTTTTAGCTGACGCCGATTGCCACTTACCCTCTGGATTCCCATTTTTCCCCCTTAGTAGACCCAGAAGATCTGTTGGAAGTCCAGCTCCTGCTGACTCTCCTCCTTCAGCTTCTTTGACTCTGCAGTTATGTGAATTATCAGACCCACAGTGAAAGTTTCAGCTTTCACTCATTATCTCCTCATAATCAAAGCTGAAAACCTTAAAGTGGAAGAGAACAATTTTGATTCCAATCTATCTTCAGTGGTCCCACAAATGATCACAGTTTTATTTCTCCCCCGTCTCTATTTTCCTATTTCCCAATTTCCTGACCACCTATTGATTTTGATTTTGATTAGACTCTGACACAACTAATATGCAAAAATTATATGTGCATAAAACAAACTTGAGTGTCATAAACCTTTCAACTCTAATTATTAATGAGCTATCTATTTGGTAAAGTTGTTTAAAATTCTTAACACCTCAATTTCCTTTCCTGAAAAATGAGACTAGTAATATCTAGCTCAAAAAATTGTTTTGACAAATAAATGAGATAAAATATGCAAAATGCTCTTGTTATTAAATAAATTATTCAGAGAGCACTCAGACAATGTCAAATATAATATATTATGCTAAAAACAATGAAAATAATTTCTTTTCAATTAAAGTGAAAATAAAAACTCTTCTAGTGGTATTTTTCCTCAACAGTGTTCTAAATGTATATGGTTCAAATATATGTGATTTCATGAACACTTAATAATACTGTTGTATATAAAAATCAGTTTCTGAGCATTTTTTCAAAAGGTAGATTTGGCATGAGAGAATATTAGAAATATGAGAAATCTTTCAAAACTAGTAAATGTTTTTGGTTAAAAATGCAGGATTTATCTCCTTTAAATTTATTAGTACATTAAAATATAAATATTATTTCATTTAGAGAATAAATAGGGTCAGAAGTCCTGATAATTTCAAATGAAAACATCAAACTCTTTTGAGAGAATCTATGATAAAGATACAGAGAAAGTATTTTAAAATACTACTTATACTCAAGGAATCATCAGAAAAATTCACTAAAATGTGAAATATTAAATAAAATCATCAAGTTACTTTAGAGACCTAACCATTTATTCATGTGAAAGTCATGACTTATCCACCCAGATTCATTATTATGTAACTGTATCTCAATATCTCTGTGGCTATCTTAAAATGCATTATGGAAATTATAATATGTCAGATAACAGTTTATTGTCAAAATTTTCAAATACTATAAGTAGGAAAATGTTTTCAATATGTCAAAAAACAAAGAGAGTGGCCTTTAAATTGAAACATATTCACAACAATTTTTACACAAGTAAGGGGAAAAAATCAATAGGCACTTTTTGAATGACTCCGAAAAGTTATGCTATCCAGCATGTGTTATCTGATTTACAAGTAGACTGACATGTTTTACAGGTTGGGTGAGTTTGTGTTAATGTCACATAAAGATGTTGTACTAATTTGTTTGTGAATTCTCCCTATCATTACTTCATTGTAAAATACAAAGTGTAACTAACTTTATTTAGGTGTGTGGAGAATCACCCTCTGTCTTCTACCTATTGGTGTTTCTCCTAGGAGTCAGTCTCATTCTTCTCCATGTACTTAAATCTACTGCAACTCCAGCTGTTTTACCTATTTTGTCATCATCTCAATCAAATAACATCAAAAAGAAAGAAACTAAGAAAAAAATTCCAATCAAACAATATGCTAAGACTATTATGCTGAGGCTATAACTTGAGATTTAACACAGTAATAAAATGCCAAAGTTCAGAAAAACTAAAAAAAAAAAAATGATATTGCAATTACATGCTAGAAATAATTGCCGGTGAGAGAGAGGCAGAGGCAGTAATTGAGAAGGGGGTGAACGGAAAAGTGCGAGTGAGCTAAGGGTGATTTAAAAAGGTATAAAAACCTAGTGCACACCCATGATTTCAGAACTGCTCTGTGTAAGTAATATGTTTTTATAAACATTTTATTAGTACTTTTCATATACATTCTTTCATTTTGAAAGAGATAATCTCTTTCTCTTTTGTTTTAAAGATAGACATCTTAGCAACTGTTTTCAAAGTTTACTATGCATCTCATTCTCTGTAAAACTGAAGAAATTCATCCAATTATCCTATAGTACACACTAAAATAAGTCTGAGGTAGAACTTTTCCATCATAATTTTCAGGGATAATTAGACATTTAGAATCAACAGAAACCATATACATTTTTATCATCTTTATATTTGGCTTGGTAAAAGATCATTGCACTCTCATTTCTAGTATAATTTGACTGCATGAGAAAATGCTGTATTTTATTGTCTTTCTTGATACTACAAGAACATATTAAATTTTGACAAACAATAAAAACAGTGCCATATACAACTTATCTTTGAACACAACATCTCAATTAAAGAATGTTTTAGTTCTGATACATATTTCTCTAATAAAGTTTATTAGTGAACATAGCAAAATAACTTTAGGCAAGAATATAGAAAAATTATAAAATGTTGATCATAAGAAATATAATTACATATTGATTGTCTATGTGGTTTTTCAGCCTCTTTTCCCTGTGGGGAGTAAATAGGAATAATCCATTTGAGAAGACAACTCAAGGAAAGTGATACTAAATTGTGTGTGTGTCTGTGTGTGCATGTGCAGACACATACCTGTGCGTATTAATAACGCTTCACTATACAGCAGAGCGTGTAGAAATATTTTCTATCCATTTTCAGTTTTAAGCCTCATGGACCATTCAGAACGTATTGATATTGTGTTACACACCAAAACCTGAGAATCAAAGAAACTATTTTGCCTTTTTAAGATCATACAGCTAGTAAGGAAGTTGGGAACTGAAAATTTAAAACATAATTTTTATGATACCCAAGCTACTTATTATTATCCCACTAAATTTTGCTCCATGATCTGTATATTTTATGACTATTTCAGGAGGAAATATTGAAATAGTCATACTTCAAAATGTTATTTTTATTTTATTGATAAATAATATTTTGCATATTTATGGAGTAATGTGAATGCTTTTAAAAGCAAAGGATGTGTAATGATTAAGAAAAGTAATTGAGGCTATTCATCACATTGAGTACTTATCTTTTCTATGTGTTTGTAACATGTCTTCGATTCTAGCTACTTTGAAATATATATTGTTGCAAATGACAGTCACTCCATTATGCTATTAAACACTAGGACTTATTTTATTGCTTCTATATAGCTGTAAATTTGACTCACTCACTGATATGGTTTGACTCTTTTTCCCCACCCAAATCTCATCTTGAACTGTAATCCCCACATGTCAGGGTAGGGACAAGTATAGGTACCTCTTTGAGATACCTGTATAAGAATGCTTGTTTTGTGAATAGATAATTGGGAGTGAAATTGCTAGATTGTATGGTAGTTCTTTTATTTGTTTTTCATATAAATTTTCATACTGGTTTCCACAGTGCTTGTATTAACATACATTCCCACTAGGAGTGTATAAGAATTACCTTTTCTCCACTTCGTTGCCACCATCTGCTATTTTTTTTTTTTTTGTCTTTTTAATAACAGCCATTCTAACTAGGGTAAGGTGATATCTTATTGGGGTTTTGACTTGCATTTTACAAATGATAAGTGATGTTGAGCATTTTTGTATATACCTGTGGGCCATTAGCATGTTTTTTTTAAAAGAAATGACTATGGGTATTCTTATCTTACGTTTTAATTGGATTATTCTTTCTATTGTTAAGTTATGTGAATTCCTTATATATTCTGTATATTAGTTCCTAGCCAGATGAGTACTTTACAACTTTTTCTCCTATGAAAAATGTTTTCTCATCACTCTGTTGATTATTTTCTTTGCTGTGAAGAAATCTTTTGGTTTAACATCATTCCAGTTGGGTATTTTTGTTTGTGCTTTTGAGGTCTTAGCCATAAAATCCCTACGTTAATGTCCTAAAGTGTTTATTCTATGTTTTATTTTATTTTATAGTTTTGCATCTTACATTTAATTATTTATTTTATCTGAACTTAATTTTTGTGTATAGTGAGAGATAAGAGTCCAGTTAAATTCTTCTGTATATGGATAGCTGATTTTCCCAAAACAATTTATTGAAGATGATATCATTTCTCTAATGTATGTTCTTGGCTCCTTTGTTAAAAATCTTATATATTTGAATTTATTTCTGGGTGCTTTATTCTGTTCCATTGTGTCTATTTCTATACCAATATCATGCTGCTTTGATTATTATAGCCTTGTAATATATTCTGAAGTCAGGTGGTGTGAGGTTTTGAACTTTGTTCTTTTTGCTCAGGATTGCTTTGGGTATTCCGACTACATCTTGGTTCCATAAAAATTTTAGGATTGCTTTATTTTTTATTTTTTATTATACTTTAAGTTCTAGGGTACATGTGCACAATGTGCAGGTTTGTTACATATGTATACTTGTGCCATGTTGGTGTGCTGCACCCATCAACTCATCAGCACCCATCAACTCGTCATTTACATCAGGTATAACTCCCAATGCCTCCCTCCCCCATCCCCCCTCCCCCCTCCCCATAATAGGCCCCGGTGTGTGATGTTCCCCTTCCCGAGTCCAAGTGATCTCATCATTCAATTCCCACCTATGAGTGAGAACATGTGGTGTTTGGTTTTCTGTTCTTGCGATAATTTGCTGAGAATGATGGTTTCCAGGTGCATCCATGTCCCTACAAAGGACACAAACTCATCCTTTTATATGACTGCATAGTATTTCATGGTGTATATGTGCCACATTTTCTTAATCCAGTCTGTCACTGATGGACATTCTATTTCTGTGAAAAATTGCAATGGTATTTTGATAGGGAAGGTATTGAATGTGCATTTTGTTTGGGGTAGTATGGTTGTTTCAATGATATTAATTCCTCTTATCCATGACTATAGGATGTCTTTTCATTTGTTTGTTCAATGTTTTCATCAATGTCTTATAGTTTTCCTTGAAGAGATCTTTTACCACCTTATTTAAATTTATTCCTAGGTATTTTGTTTTTATTGTAGCTATTGGAAATAGGATTACCAACTTGATTTATTTTTCAACTATTTAATTATTATATAGAAATGCCACTAACTTGTATATGTTAATTTTGTCTTCTGCAACTGTACTGAATTTATTTTTAAGCACTAAGAGTTATTTTGGTGTAGTCTTTAGGTTTTTCTAAATATAATATCATTTCATCTGCAGATAGAAACTACTTAACATTCTCTTTTCCAATTTGGATATCTTTTATTTTTTGTTTTGCATGATTGCACTGGCTAGCACTTTCTAATACTAAGTTGAAAAAGAGTGATGAAAGTGAACATTCTTGTTTTATTCTAGTGCTTAGAGGAAAGACTCTAAACCTTACCCTATTCAGAATGACATTAGCTGTGGATTTGTCATATGTAACCTTTATTATTTTGAGGTATGTTTTTTCCTATGTCTAGTTTGTTGAGAGTTTTTGTCATGAAGAGATATTGAATTTTATCAAATGCTTTTTCTACATCTATTGTGAGTATACGTTTTTGTCCTTCATTTTCATGACATGATGTATCCCATTAATAGATTTGTATATGTTAAATCATACTTGAGTCCTTCAGAAAAATTCCAATAGATCATGATGTTATCTTTTTGATATCCTGCTGAATTTTATTTGCTATCATGTTGTTGAAAATTTTTGCATCTACGTTCATGAGGAATATTGACCTGTAAGTATTTTTGTTGCCGTTAGGCCTCTGGTTAGTTTGGTATCAGGGGAATGTCAGCCTCATACAATGAGTTAGAAAGAATTCCCTCCTCTTCAATTTTTTTGAAATACTTTGAGAAGGATTGGTACTATTTCCTTTTTCTATGTTTGGTAGAATTCCATAGTGAATCCATTCAGCCATGAGCTTTAATTTGTTGAAAGATTTTTTATCAGTGATTTACTATCACTACTCATTGTTGTTCTGTTCAGATTTTCTATTTCTTTCTCATATAATCTTGATAGGTTGTATGTTTGCAGAAATATACCCATTTTCTCTATGTTTTCCACTATTTTAATATATAGTTGTTCATAATCTCTGTTGATATTTTGTATTTCTGTAGTATTCGTTGAAATGTTGCTTTTTTCATTTTGATTTTGTTTATTTGGGTGTTTTTCTGGTTAGTCTAGCTAACATTTAATCTTTTCTTAATCTTTTCAAAGAATCAACTTTTCATTGAACTTGTGTGTTTTTTAATGTCTTTTTCATTTAGTTCTGCTTTGACCTTTATTATTTCTTTCCTTTTGCTAATTTTTGCTTTGTCTGGTTCATGCTACTCTAATTCCTTGAGGTGCATTATTAGACTGTTTATTTGAAAAATTTCTGCTCTTTTGATATACATGTTTATTGCTACAAATTTCCCTCTTAGTACTGCTTTTGTTGAATCCCATAGGTTTTGGTATGCTGTGTTTCCATTTTCATTTGTGATAATTTTTTTATTTGTATTTTAATTTATTCATTGACCCAATGGCTGTTCAAGAGTGTGTTATTTCATGTCCATGTATTTGTATAGTTTCAAAAGTTCCTCGTGGTGCTGATTTCTAGTTATATTCCATTGTGTTCTTAGAAGATACTTAATATAATTTTTAAAAAATATGTTGAAAAGGCTTTGAAGAATAACATATGGTCTATCCTGGAGAATGTTCCATGTAGTGAAGAGAAGGATGTGTAGTATATTTTACAGTTATTAGATAAAATGTTCTGTAAATATCTGTTAGGTCCCTTTGGTCCAAGATCCAGTTTAAATTCAATGTTTCTTTTTTCATTTTCTGTCTAGATAATCTGCTTAATGCTACTGGCTGTTTGTTGATGTTCTCCACTATTATTGTATTGCAGTCTGTCTCTCTCTTTAGATCTAGGAATATATGCTTTGTTAATCTGTATGCTCAAGTGTTGGGTGCACACATATTTAGACTTGTTATGTCCTTTTGCCAGATTTTTCCTTTTATCATATATGATGCCCTTCATTGTCTTCTTTTTCCTTTTTTTTAAACTGCTTTTAACTTGGAGTCTGTTTTATCTAATCTAAATATAGCTAGTCATGCTAGCTTGCATTTACATGAAGTATCTTTTGTCATTATTTTATTTTCAGACTTCATGTGTCTTTACAGGTGAAGTGCAGTTATCGGGAAGCCTTGCTTGCTGCTGAGTCCCAGGTGTGGTCAACCATGGTTGCTTGCACCTAAGCTCTGGTGGCAGCAGCTGTCACATCTCTTGCACCTCAGCCCCAGTGATGTTGGACTCTAGCACAGTGAGCAGTCTGTTGAGGACGGGGCTCTAAAATGGTGCCTTGTGTAGCTGCTCTGGTCTCAGAGAATGTGTGGGACTCAGTGCTACCTTCCTCATTGGTGCAGTGCCTTCACACAATTTCCTTCTAGCTCCTTAAGCTCCTTATGTTAGTTTCAGGGTCCTCAAGGATTAAGGGTCTTTCTCATGGTTAGGATTGCCAGAGTACATGATGGAAATGTAAACCTCTGGGGGTATTTCACTCATTCTTTCTCCATACTGGGGAGTATCTCTCAGCTCTCAGTCACTGCTGGCCTTGCAAGCTGTCTTGCTTCATTCTCCTTTGCTTTAATTATTGTCTGTCATGTTTCCATTGAATTTCCATGTTCTCTTGTTTCATCGATTTGAAGTGTGATAATCTATTAATAATTTTGGTGCTTCTAGTGGAAGAGTTGAGTACAAAATGCTTCGTCTCAGCTATCATTAACGCCCCTTGAAATTTTTTAAAGGAAAATATGTTTTAAGCTTTAATATTTTTTACCATTTCAAGTTTTATTCAAACATTTTAATCTGCATTGCATAGATCCTATGTGTATTAGAAATTGTAAGTTTTAAGATATTGAATATTTATCTAAAAGCACACAAAAGTAAACATAATTTTGAGGTAGCAATTAATTTAATGCTTGATATTTGGCTGGTGACTCTTATGAATTTATGCAAAATTACGTAAAACAAAAATTATATTTTGTCAAGATGACTTACTAGAGATGTTGGATACTAGTTTTTCTCAAAAAGTAGAACCAAAGTTACAGGGGAATAATTGTATCTCAAATAGAATGTCAAGGGAAGGGTGGAGACTAGTAAGGAGCTAATGGTAACAAACTAGGGTACAGAGGAAGACAGAAGCATGAAGCTGGCAGAAGTCAGATAGGAACCATGAGGGATTTGGTAATTTGTTGAAAGGTTAAATGGGAATGTTTTTATCCCCTCATCCCTGTGGCAGACTGCCAGTACCTGAACTGACAGAGAGCTCCTCAGCTCTCATAAACCAATCATCACTGGTATGGGCAACAACTTGGGTTCTTCTTGAGAGCATTACACTGGACTACCAACATGTATCAGGTCCATCACTCTCACTCTGGACCTAAGCCGTGGTGGGGGGCATTATACTGGGAAGTACAGTCATCAGGAGACTGTTTCCTAATTAGAGAATCTCTACCCTTGTGTCTCCACATCACCAAAGCCCCCACAGACCATCTCCACCACCCGCTCAACTTGCAACAACCACACAAGGCTCCCTGAGCACAGAGGAGTGCAGGGTTCCCAGTGTTCTAGCCCTTAGGGAGTGTTGCTTCTAAGGGAGATGGAGTGCAGCACACCAAGGGAGTAGCTTTTGGGACAAAAGAAACCAGAGCATATAATTTACTGTGCCTGAAAGCTCCCTGCTTAAGGGCTGAGAATGACTGTGCCACTTCCAATGGAGATGTGGGTGCTTTAGTTGGCTCTGCAAAGGAGTATTGAAATTCTCTCCCTGTGGCCAAGTGACCTCAGTATTTGAGAACAGCCTTGGGGATAGGCATTTCTCCTCCCACCTCCACCCACTGCTGCAGAAACACCTGTTGCTGCTCCAACAGGGGATTGACACAAGCATGCCAGAGGAGGATCATTCTAAGGCTCTTAGGGGCAACAGCATCCCAACTGGACCAAGGCTTGCATGAAAGGTTTGGCCCTTCTCCTTTCTACACAAAGTAGCAGAATTTCTGTAGTAGAGGGAACCTACTAGCCTGAAGGTTGAACTTCATGACCCAATACAAAAATCTGCTGACATGAGTACATAGCATTAGAAAACAAACTTTCTGACACCTCCTCCCTCCCAGTCCAGCAGGAATTTGCAAGCCTGTTCACAAGCCCAGTACATAGCTTGCTACTACAACCAATCTGAGAAAACCATCACAGTAAGGCTCTCAATAACCAAGGAACACATATACAGAGAGTGTTCAACACTGAAAGCACTTAGAACCAAAGACTAACAACCCTAGACAGCATACATTGTAGCCATGTTCCAAAAAGGGAATTTAAAAATCCCATCCAAATGTAAGCAAATTCAAATCCAAAAGTAAAAACAGATAATTTATCTACATGCACACGTATGTTTATTGTGGCACTGTTCACAATAGCAAAGACTTGGAACCATGATAGACTGCATAAAGAAAATGTGGCACATATACACCATGGAATACTAGGCAGCCATACAAAGGATGAGTTCATGTCCTTTGCAGGGACATGGATGAAGCTAGAAACCATCATTCTCAGCAAACTAAGACAGGAACAGAAAACCAAACACTGCATGTCCTCACTCATAAGTGGGAGTTGAACAATGAGAACACATGGACATGGGGAGGGGAACATCACACACTGAGGCCTGTTGGGTGGGGGGCTAGAGGAGGGATAGCATTAGGAGAAATACCTAATGTAGATGACAAGTTGATGGGTGCAGCAAACCACCACGCACGTGTATACCTATGTAACAAACCTGCACATTTGGCACATGTATCCCAGAACTTAAAGTATAAATATATATATGCAGAATGGAGAAAAAGTACAAAATCAAACCATATGCAGCTAAAGACACCACACTAAATTATACATTCAATAAATATTCTATGTAAACAGAAACTGACTGCCAACAGGAGTAACTAGACTTTTATCAGATAAATGTACTTTAAATCAACAGCAGTATATATATAAAAAAAGAAAGTCATTATGTCATGATAAAGGGATCAATTTAGTAAGAATGCATAACAATCCTAAGATATATGCAACCAATACTAGAACATCCAGATTCATTTTAAAAAAAAATTACTACTAGACCAAAGAAAAGAAATTTATTGCAACACAATAATAGTAGGAGTCTTTAATCCCCTACTCATAGCACTAGTCAGATTATTGAAGTATAAAATTAACAAAACAATTGGATTTTAATTGGACTTAGACCGAATGAACATAATAGACATTTGCATAACGTTCTACTCAGCAACAGCAGAAAATACATTCTTCTTATCAGCACACGGAATTTTTTTTTTTTTTTTTTTTTTTTTTTTTTGAGACGGAGTCTAGCTCTTTCACCCAGGCTGGTATACAGTGGTGTGATCTTAGCTCACTGTAACCTCTGCCTACCAAGTTCAAGGGATTCTCCTGGCTCAGCCTCCTGAGTAGCTGGAGGTGTGCCACCACGCCTGGTTAATTTTTGTATTTTTAGTAGAGATGGGGTTTCACCATATTGGCCAAGCTGGTCTCAAACTCTTGACCTCAAGTGATCTGCCCACATCTGCCTCACAAAGTGCTGGGATTACTGGCTGAAACATTCTTTAGACTTGTTCCATGTGCTGATAATAGATCATATGTTGGGCCACAAACATATGGTCTATCTTATTAATAGATATTATGTCATATTTGATTGACCATATGTTACATCATGAAACAGTCTCAAATTTTTTTAAATCAAAATTATGTCAAGTATCTTCTCAGGTCGCAGAGGAATAAAACTAAAAATCAATTCCCATAGAAACTCTCAAAACTATATAAATGCATGGAAATTAAACAATTTGCTGTTGAATGATCTTTGGGTTAATAACAAAATTAAGCTAAAAATTAAAAATAATTAAACAAATGTAAATAGAGATATAACATGCCAGAATCTCTGGCATACAACAAAATGCAGTGCTAAGAGGAAACTTTATAGCATTGACTGCTGACTTCGAAAGAAAGAACAATCATAAATTCACAACTCAATGTAACACCTGAAGGAACTAGAAAAGGAAGAACAAGCCAGACCAAAGAGAAGAAGAAAAGAAACATAAAGATAAAAGCTGAACTAAATGAAGTTGAGGGGACAAAAAGTAATACAAAATATTAACAAAATTAAAATTTGGTTATTTGAAAAGATAAACAAAATTGATAGCCTACATGCTAGATTAACCAAAAATGAAGAATAAAGATTAAAATAAGCACCACCAGAAATGAAAAAAGAGACATTAAAATCACTACTACAAAAAATACAAAAGACCATCAGAGACATCTATGAACATCTCTATACTCACAAACTACGCATCCTGGAAGAAATGAATAATGAACCAGAAAGAAATAGAAATCCTAAACAGTCAGTCACCTAACAAGTAGTGATACTGAATCAGTAATAAAAATTATTTTGTCCCCAAAAGCCCAAGATAACATGGATTCACAAATTCTACCAGACATACAGAGAAGAACTGGTACAAATGGATATGTATGTATATGTAAATGTATATGTATGTATACACATACATATATACACACACATACATATGTATGTATGTATATACATACACATTTACACATGCATACATACATGTATATGTAAAGTAAGGACTTAAATGACCTTTATAAATTGTTATGTAATATTTTGTTATATTTTTATATTGTTTGTATTTTATAAAGGTTAAAATTACATTTATTTTTGTTTTCTTTTGAATATTTTATTAGTTCTGACTTCTCAAACATGGATGAATTATTTTGCATTCACAAATGTTATAGTGGAATGAAGAAAATTCTTGCAATATAATACTTTGAATCATGCTGAAGCTGTACTCCACTTTTCGGAACCGTAATATTACAGATTAATAGTTTGTTACTGAAGGATTCATGAGTGTGAAAGAAAATCACATAAAATACACTTATCCTAAATAGAATGAGGTGGAAGCTAAACCATAAGTAGATACCAGGATATAATAATGAGTACTTAAAATGAGGACAACTCCAAATAGTACTTTGAAAGCTTAACTAGAAGAATACAGGTAAGAAACTCACCTTCAGAAATATTTCTAGAACCCCAATTCCCATATGGCTTAAAAAGATTTTTAAAGTTATGCTGCAGAATCTAAAGCAAACAAGTGAGGGGATACAGACAGATAAGAACTTAAGGGAAATAGAAAATGAGAAAGAAAATAAAAGTCTAACACCTGGGATTAGGATAAAGAAACTTAAGAAAAGAAAGCTAAAAGCTTTTTATCAACACAACCTACTCTGGAAAAATCAATGAACCCAAGAGAATAATATATATGTTTTCCTGTGTGCCTCTCCTTCGTAAATTAACTGTCGTATTTTTAGCAAAATGTAATCACCCATCCTGCACCAACAAAATACAATGTACAATGAATCGTACAAACACACATGTGTACATTGTATTTGTAAAATAAGCGTGTAAAAAACAACAGCAAAATAATTACTTTTAGCTATTCAGGAGAATTGAGAGAATAAGCAATCCTCACAAAAGGGAATATTTTACTATTGCAAATGCCTTTGAACATTATCATCCTAATCATTGAACATGTTAATATAGTAATTCAAGTGGACACATAACAATTTTGCATCAGAGAATACTCAATGTATTTATTCCTTTAATATGATCACAATCTAATTCGATAAATTAAAAGAAACATTTTAGACTCATTGTGTTAAATTACTAAATCAAAATATAATTGTACCCAGACAAAAGAGGAATGGTTTCTAACGGTTGTGAGCAATTAGAACATAACTTCAAAATATACATATGTGAGATGCATAGCACCTTTAAAAATAATATATTTCCCCCCACTTTAAAACATGTTCAAATGAAATGTGGTATGTACAATATAGCAAATTCTAATTCCTAGCAACTGTTATTCATAAATCCAAGTTAATAAGCCTGCATATTGTAATCATTAGAATTACTACAAGTATTTTGGATCTCCTCTTTGTGGACACACAATAAAATTGCACTTTCCTGCACACCATAATGTTACATGTGGCCATATGACCTGCCTGGACATTGGAGTCTGAGTAGAAGAAATTCATGGCACATTTGCTTATAAACTTTCCAGGGTTAGTGCATGATTCTTTATATCCATTTTCTCCCTGCTACTGTTTCTGAAAGGACTGGTCAAGATATATACTCTCTGTCTGAATCTCTGCCAACCTGAGATGGATATTTAGCAAGAGCAAAATTAAATGTGTTGGGAAACACTTAAGGAGCAGGTTAGTACTTCAACATAACAAGTTTGTTCTTAATCATACCAATCTAATACGATGTATTATCATCAATGATAGAATCCAGCTTTAGCATCATATATCCCAAATGCCACCCCTTGGACTACTATTGTCTGCAAGTCTCTCAGAAACCTCTTTTTGTTCTGAATCACATAACATTCATATTTATTTCTGGGGACGATATTTGTAGTCACTAATAAGATACCCATTGGAAGAATATGTGTCAATCAAAATAAAAAAGCCTCATATAGCATTATAGAATTTCATAGTCAGAAAAATGCAGTAAAGCCAGTATATATTTCATATTTTTATTTAATGTCTCTTGAGGCCCATGCCCAGAATATCCCTCATGATTTAAAAGATTGGCCTGAGGCCGGGCGCGGTGGCTCAAGCCTGTAATCCCAGCACTTTGGGAGGCCGAGACGGGCGGATCACGAGGTCAGGAGATCGAGACCATCCTGGCTAACACTGTGAAACCCCGTCTCTACTAAAAAAATACAAAAAACTAGCCGGGCGAGGTGGCGGGCGCCTGTAGTTCCAGCTACTCGGGAGGCTGAAGCAGGAGAATGGCGGGAACCCTGGAGGCGGAGCTTGCAGTGAGCTGAGATCCGGCCACAGCACTCCAGCCTGGGCGACAGCGCGAGACTCCACCTCAAAAAAAAAAAAAAAAAAAAAAAAAAAAAGATTGGCCTGAGTCCTAAGTTTTAGATGTTTTAATTAACCTTTGATTATATATCCTATTATGTATGGCATATAGGCTATACCAATTAGTCACATATTACATTTCTTAAAATTTCTTGACTATCTTTTCTGAAAACAATTCTATAATACAATCAATGTAAAGCATCAACTTACTTTTGAAGGTCATCAGATCTAAACCTCATCTCATCAGATTCTAAAGGAACTCTGGGAAATTTAGGCGCCCTAGAGGACGAACAGTTGTATTCTGTTACTACTCTTCAGTTGTTTCTATGGGAGGTGGGATAAACAAAGAAAAGAGAAACAAGGAAATGGGTCAGGCTCAGTGGCTCATCCCTGTAATTCCAGCACTTTGGGAGGCAGAGGCGGGTGGATCATCTGCGCTCAAGAGTTCCAGACCAGCATGGGCAACATGGGAAAACTCCATCTCCACCAAAAAAAAAAAAAAAAAAAAAAAAAAAAAAAGAAGAACAAGTGTTCAGCGATCTTCAAAATTAAGACAGAAAATGAAAGAAAACCTTAGCTACCTATATGACCGCATAACAATCAACTTTATACTTTAGCGTGTTCATACCTAGAAACAGAGGCCATTGGTGGAATTAATTTATAATTAAGATATTATGCCATAACATGAACATTTGCTTTTCAGGAACTATCTACTTTTTTCAATTTGTTAATTGGTACATAATAATTGTTATATTTATTGGGTACATGTGACATTTTGATATTTACATGCAAATGTGTAATGATCAAATCAGGATAATTGGGATAATCAATCCTTCACCTCAAAAGTTTGTCATTTCTTTCTGTTGGGAACATTCCAAATCTTCTAGCTATTTTGGCATATATAATAAATTATTTTTAACCATAGTCACTCTACTGTGCTAACTTTCCTTAGAATCTCACAGGATTCTTGTAATTGGAGATGTTTTGAGTGTAAGTGTGCCTACTGGTACCATTCTTTTATTAAATACAATATTTGTAGTTTCAACAGTTCTAAAATTTTCCTATTTAAAAATTTCCTATTATTTATAATAATATAACAAATTTCAGAATTGCCCCATATTCAACTATAGGCCATCAATAGTAATTATTCCCATTTATACTCTCCTTCATCCCAATTATGCGTGCTATTGCAGGTAATGCTACCATACCATGATACAGGTTAATGTATAGATATGCTGTAACCCTGGTGACTGCGCTATAGTATGAATGTGGCCTCCATGTTTCAGTTTAAGTCATCTAATTGCTTCCTCTTGTCTTCCATTATATTTTGCATTAAAATCTATTCTTCTCAAAATACATTGTTTTCTATCACAGACTATTTAACTTTAACCATAGCACACAGTCTTAGAGTCTTAGATAAAGGTTGGGTGAGATAACACTAAGCCTCAAATCATTCATCCTTTACTATTACCACATTAAAAGATTGAGTTTAATCTCATTTTTTATGTAGTTTTTGTTTTTGATATTGTTTTCAATCCATTTTTGCATTATTGGATTTTAATTTTTCCAACATAGAATAAAGGGAACATATTTGACAGGTTATTTAAGCTGGCATGTTACCTGACCTACCTATATGCTGTCATATAGGTAGTTATGGTTTTCATTTTCTGAATGCTGAACACTTGTTCTTTCTTTCTTTTTTTTTTTTTTTTTTTTTTTTTTTTTTTGTAGAGATGGAGTTTTCCCATGTTGCCCATGCTGGTCTGGAACTCCTGAGTGCAGATGATCTACCTGCCTCCCAAAGGGAGAGATTGGTTTTCCTCCACCCAGAGAGCAACAATGCACCACTAGTTTTTTGTTGTTGTTGTTGTTCTCTTTTTCTTTTTCTTTTATGGCAACTACATTAATTTTATCTATTTAAATTATTGCATTATTTGTTAAATATTATGGTACTACTCAGTTAAGTTCTTTCTTGTTCTCATTATTATCATTATTTTCTGTCAGCCATTCTCCTTCTTTTGAATGACTCTAACATTGCTAATACCAATAAAGATCATATCTGCATGGTAGCGAATTGGCTCAGTTTCCAAAATAGTTTCTCTCCCTCTTAAAAGGAGGGTTGAATAAAGTTCATACAGGGAATGAGTTCTATCCGTATCATAGTATCTACCACTGTTTAGATCAGAAGTATATAATTTGGCTTGCCTTATTACTCAACATTGCATATTCCAAACTTACGTTGTTGGTGCTTAAACATTTTGTTGCTGTTGTAACAAATTATCCCAAATTTAGTGGCTTAAAACAATATCGTGTTATTACACTACAGTTCTGGAAGGCAGAGGTCCAATGGTCTTATGGGGCTAAAATCAAGGTGTTAGCAAACCAGTATTCCTTCCCAAGACTCTAAGGAAGAAAACATTTCCTTTTATTTCCCATTTTCTGAAAAGTGCATACGTTCCTTGCTTCTTGGCTGCTTTCCTCCAAAGATCTCCTCTTCTGTTGCCATACTTCTAATTTTCTTTTATATGGATCCTCTTTGACTTTGACCTTCCTGACTCTCTTTTATATGGACCCTTGTGATTTCATTGTGTCCACTCAGATAACTAAGGAAAATTTCTCCAACTCGATATCCTTATGGTAATTATGTCTTCAAAGTTTCTTTTGCTTTTTAAATTAACATATACATAGATATAGGCAATTAGGATGCGGCAACTTTTGGGGGAGGCATTATTTTTCCTGCCATAGTTTCAAATACGCCTCAAATTTTTCTTTGCTCAATTTTGTTTACTTTGCCTTCTCATATCAATGGATATATTATTGCTAAGGGCTGACAACACTCAGAAAAATGGTATTTCATAGACATTACCTAATTTTTATACCACCTTTTTGCAATCTGTTTTATCAATTTTTTTAGATAAAGATATTTCATTTATATTCCACTGATAAGATTCACCACTGAATATCTGCTGCTTTCAGTTCTTCAAACCAAGGACAGGAGGACAACCATGCTATCATCAAAAATTTTTAAGTATTTTCTACACACACACACACACACACACACACACACATATATATATTAACTTAAAATTTCTTTAACTAATAGATTTTGGAGACTAACAGTCAACCCCACTTCTGATACTACCCTGCAAAGCTCATGCTTTCAAAGAACAATGGTTATAGGTTTGGATTGACAATCTGCTTCATTAGGAAAAACAAAAACAACAACAACAAAAAACACAAAACAGGTTTCATTCCATATCAAATTGATTTAATTTATGAAAGAGGGCATTCCCTTTTATCTGAAGATGAGAGAATCAATACGTAGCTAATGTTTTAAGACTTCTAGTTACCATTTCCAAAGGTTCAGATATCCTAAAGTCAATGATATGACTTGATTCCACTCATGATGTGTGTAATCATGAGAGGTGAGCATAACTGTTTGAGAAAGCAGGTCATTTCAAAAGAGCCATACAGAATATCCTTTAAAGAATACCCTTAGCTGGTCACATTATTCCCTCAAGGCTATGGGACTGGATAATTACAAAATTCTCAAAGGATTCATAACTAACCCTGTTTTCTGTTTCAGTTACATCTCATGAAATCCACTTACTCATTACTTGTTAAACAATGTTGATAATGAGATACAAAGGTTTTGTTCAGTATATAACCTAGACTGAATTCTCATTTATGATTGATCCATATACAGGTTAATAATTGTTCCTTGAGTTAATGTCATAAGGTGGATTTAATGAAATATCAAATTCTCTGGTGTGTCTGATGCTAGAGGAAAAGACTACACAGCTAGTAATTAACATTTTCTTCTAATGACATTCATCAGTTTTTGAAAATTTGTATCCGTTATCTTTTCAAATAATATTTTTCTTTATTATCTATCACTTTACGTTCTTGGATTCCAGTTAACTGTATTTTGGACTTTTCACTGATTTCCACAATTCATTTTCCTCTCAAAGTCTCTTCTCTTGCATGTCCTGTTTGTACTGTTGTGGACACTCCTCCCACTGAAAAGTGATGCATAGATTCATCTTGGATTGAATGTGAGATAATTTGCAATTGCTTAGTCCCCTAGAATATGGCAAAAGGGATATATTTGGCTTTTGAAGATGCCTTCAAATGATATTGCTTCTTCCTTGCTTACTCTAAGAAAGTCATCCTTGGAATCCAAGCATCATCCTGTTAGGAAGGGGGCATGGTGAGTTCACAGGTAGGGGCCCATGTAGAAAGTAAATGAAGCCCTTCATTCCCACTGCAAGCCAGCATTCTTTTGAAGAAATGAGAACTAAATAATCTTAGCCTCCAGGCTTGGAGTCATCCCTCTTAGGCCGCAGATATCATGGAGCAGAGAAAAACCATCCTTGTTATGACCTATTTGAATTCTTAACCTGTGTAATCCAGCACCATAATAACTGTTTGATGATGAGTTCATTTGCTCACAATTTTGAAGTAAGTTTTGAAGTAATTTGCTACCCAGCTAAAGAAACTAGAATAGGGCATGGTAAGGAAATTAAGGACTGGCTGCCTCAACTGGGTGAATATGTCCTTCATTTGAATATGACAAGTAGTGAATGAGGAATATTTTTGGAAAAGTTTTATATGATTCAGTGGGAATTGGGGCATGTGTTGGGTAAATCATGAGATCACAAAATTCTGCCTCTCTTCTACATCACAAACATTTGCCATTACCATGCCAGACACAATCAAATCAGGTCTGGGCAGTATTTGTTTTTCTGGCAGAGGGAGATGTTTTGCTCAAATATTTCAACACTAATATTGTATTAAACTCAGCAGAAATCTTGGGGAGAGTGTAAACCTTCATTAAAGAAGGATTTTTAACATATTAATTCCAGTGTGCTCTGGTGTGTTTAAAGGATGTGACTGGGAATGCTGAAGGCTCAGGACAGCAAGGTCCGTTTTTGAGACTCCTATGGTCTGTGTATATAATGCAAACTCATCACTGCCAATTGTGGGGCTTACCTCTGCTTCCTCTTAGCCACTGTACCAGTGAAGGAAAAGGAGCCAGTATTTCCTCTGGTACAATTGGTTGGAAGAGTCAGATGAATGATAAACGCCATGTTGAATGAATGCAAGATGAACGAATGGTTTTCCCTAGTGATACCTGGAAACCTGTGCCAAAGAACATGTGTTCTTTGTGACTTGCCCCAAGTCATAAAGTTATGCCCCAATATAGTATGGACCTATAGTAGTGCTCTCTAAGGATTCTAAGTTATAAAATGTAGAATATATGACAAAAGAGCACTTTCTTTGCAAGAATATATAAACAATTACATTACTTTTAAGTAATTTGGAAAGGAATATTTGTGGCTTTTTTTCCCAAATAAGGTATTAGTAATTACATTAGTATTAACTAATAGTTGTTGTGTTAATTTCTACATGAATATTTTTTCAAAAGCTATGTGTATAATACAAATTATTTTGGTTTATATGTGTAGTTAAATAAAAATTAAAGTCTACAGAAAACAATCCGTAAGAGGAAAATATTTTGAATAGCTCATTTAAACTTCAAACTAATATAATATACATGAAGACTAATAGAAAGAAAGAAATTTAGCTTTGAGAAAGTTACACACACAGTTAAATGCTTCTATTAACATCTGTAGAAATTTTCAAGTAATAGTAGGTAAAATTGTGTGACAAATAGACCAGGTAGTAAAGGACTATGAGTAAGCATTCATAACCATGGGGTTATGGTTATGTTTAATGTGTTCAAGGAGGGAATTCCTAATAGTCTTAACGTATTAAACATTGAAGATGTTTCAACTAAGTATTATTTTTTTTAAATGTCGTGTAAAATGTAGCAAGCATTCCAGAGATTAAGATGGAGGTAAATCCAGGTATTTGATTCCCTTTGAAGCAATTGTGAATGGAAGTTCATTCCTGATTTGGCTCTCTGTTTGTCTGTTACTGGTGTATAAGAATGCTTGTGATTTTTGCACATTAATTTTGTATCCTGAGACTTTGCTGAAGTTGCTTATCAGCTTAAGGAGATTTTGGGCTGAGACAATGGGGTTTTCTAAATATGCAATCATGTCATCTGCAAACAGGGACAATTTGACTTCTTCTTTTCCTAACTGAATACCCTTGATTTCTTTCTCTTGCCTGATTGCCCTAGCCAGAACTTCCAACACTATGTTGAATAGGAGTGGTGAGAGAGGGCATCCCTGTCTTGTGCCAGTTTTCAAAGGGAATTTTTCCAGTTTTTGCCCATTCAGTATGATATTGGCTGTGGGTTTGTCATAAATAGCTCTTATTATTTTGAGGTACGTTCCATCAATACCGAATTTATTGAGCGTTTTTAGCATGAAGGGCTGTTGAATTTTGTCAAAAGCCTTTTCTGCATCAATTGAGATAATCATGTGGTTCTTGTCTTTGATTCTGTTTATATGCTGGATTATGTTTATTGATTTGCGAATGTTGAACCAGCCTTGCATCCCAGGAATGAAGCCCACTTGATCATGGTGGATAAGTTTTTTGATGTGTTGCTGAATCCGGTTTGCCAGTATTTTATTGAGGATTTTTGCATCGATGTTCATCAGGGATATTGGTCTAAAATTCTCTTTTTTTGTTGTGTCTCTGCCAGGCTTTGGTATCAGGATGATGTTGGCCTCATAAAATGAGTTAGGGAAGATTCCCTCTTTTTCTATTGATTGGAATAGTTTCAGAAGGAATGGTACCAACTCCTCCTTGTACCTCTGGTAGAATTCAGCTGTGAATCCATCTGGTCCTGGACTTTTTTTGGTTGGTAGGCTATTAATTGTTGCCTCAATTTCAGAGCCTGCTATTGGTCTATTCAGGGATTCAACTTCTTCCTGGTTTAGTCTTGGAAGAGTGTAAGTGTCCAGGAAATTATCCATTTCTTCTAGATTTTCCAGTTTATTTGCGTAGAGGTGTTTATAGTATTCTCTGATGGTAGTTTGTATTTCTGTGGGGTCGGTGGTGATATCCCCTTTATCATTTTTAATTGCGTCGATTTGATTCTTCTCTCTTTTCTTCTTTATTAGTCTGGCTAGTGGTCTGTCAATTTTGTTGATCTTTTCAAAAAACCAACTCCTGGATTCATTGATTTTTTGGAGGGTTTTTTGTGTCTCTATCTCAAGGACTTCTTCAAGGAGAACTACAAACCACTGCTCAGTGAAATCAAAGAGGACACAAACAAATGGAAGAACATACCATGCTCATGGATAGGAAGAATCAATATCGTGAAAATGGCCATACTGCCCAAGGTAATTTATAGATTCAATGCCATCCCCATCAAGCTACCAATGAGTTTCTTCACAGAATTGGAAAAAACTGCTTTAAAGTTCATATGGAACCAAAAAAGAGCCCGCATCTCCAAGACAATCCTAAGTCAAAAGAACAAAGCTGGAGGCATCATGCTACCTGACTTCAAACTATACTACAAGGCTACAGTAACCAAAACAGCATGGTACTGGTACCAAAACAGAGATATAGACCAATGGAACAGAACAGAGTCCTCAGAAATAATACCACACATCTACAGCCACTTGATCTTTGACAAACCTGAGAGAAACAAGAAATGGGGAAAGGATTCCCTATTTAATAAATGGTGCTGGGAAAATTGGCTAGCCATAAGTAGAAAGCTGAAACTGGATCCTTTCCTTACTCCTTATACGAAAATTAATTCAAGATGGATTAGAGACTTAAATGTTAGACCTAATACCATAAAAATCCTAGAGGAAAACCTAGGTAGTACCATTCAGGACATAGGCATGGGCAAAGACTTCATGTCTAAAACACCAAAAGCAATGGCAGCAAAAGCCAAAATTGACAAATGGGATCTCATTAAACTAAAGAGTTTCTGCACAGCAAAAGACACTACCATCAGAGTGAACAGGCAACCTACAGAATGGGAGAAAATTTTTGCAATCTACTCATCTGACAAAGGGCTAATATCCAGAACCTACAAAGAACTCAAACAAATTTACAAGAAAAAAACAAACAAACCCCATCAAAAAGTGGGCAAAGGATATGAACAGACATTTCTCAAAAGAAGACATTCATACAGCCAACAGACACATGAAAAAATGCTCATCATCACTGGCCATCAGAGAAATGCAAATCAAAACCACAATGAGATACCATCTCACACCAGTTAGAATGGCGATCATTCAAAAGTCAGGAAACAACAGGTGCTGGAGAGGATGTGGAGAAATAGGAACACTTTTACACTGCTGGTGGGATTGTAAACTAGTTCAACCATTATGGAAAACAGTATGGCGATTCCTCAAGGATCTAGAACTAGATGTACCATATGACCCAGCCATCCCATTACTGGGTATATACCCAAAGGATTATAAATTATGCTGCTATAAAGACACATGCACACATATGTTTATTGCAGCACTATTCACAATAGCAAAGACTTGGAATCAACCCAAATGTCCATCAGTGACAGATTGGATTAAGAAAATGTGGCACATATACACCATGGAATACTATGCAGCCGTAAAAAAGGATGAGTTTGAGTCCTTTGTAGGGACTTGGATGCAGCTGGAAACCATCATTCTTAGCAAACTATCACAAGAACAGAAAACCAAACACCGCATGTTCTCACTCATAGGTGGGAACTGAACAATGAGATCACTCGGACTCAGGAAGGGGAACATCACACACCAGGGCCTATCATGGGGAGGGGGAAGGGGGGAGGGATTGCATTGGGAGTTATACCTGATGTAACTGACGAGTTGATGGGTGCAGCACAGCAACATGGCACGAGTATACATATGTAACAAACCTGGACGTTATGCACATGTACCCTACAACTTAAAGTATAATAATAATAAATAAATTAAAAAAAAAAAAAAGATGGAGGTAAATCCAAACAAAAGGGTTAGATTTTTTTTTTTATTATAACCTTAGAGATACCTAAAGATTTTTGCATTTTTTGGATACTTCATGTAACTTTTACTTATAGAGTTACTCAAGATTGACTAAACATGTTTTACTTAAGACAAATGAGAATCTGAACAAAGAATGTGAAACCAAGCACCTGTAATTGCTTGTTGAGACTGAGTAATAAATAACCGGGACTGATGAGATGCAGCTTAGCTGGAGAATGGAAGCTAATCTTATTGTCCTGAGTAATTATTTTCCTGAGTTGGAAATGTAATTAAGCCAAAGCAATCCCATAATTGATAATTTTCTGGAACCGAGGTTGCACATAGTGAACACATACATGTGATACAGAATGACTGGGACATCAGATGCTATGCATGAGAATCAGGAGATCATTGCTATGCTGTTCTTTGCTGTTTCCTTTCTTCAAACTCAGTAAACCCAGTAATTTTTTTTTTTTTTTTTTTTTTTTTTTTCCGACAGAGGGTCGCTCTGTCGCCCAGGCTGGAGTGCAGTTGCGTGATCTCGGCTCACTGCAAGCTCGGCCTCCCGGTTCACGCCATTCTCGTGCCTCAGCCTCCCCAGTAACAGGGACTACAGGCACCCGCCTCCATGCCTGGCTAATTTTTTGTATTTTTAGTGGAGACGGAGTTTCACCATATTAGCCAGGATGGTCTTGATCTCCTGACCTCGTGATCTGCCCGCCTCGGCCTCCCAAAGTGCTGGGTTTACAGGCGTGAGCCACCGTGCCCGGCCCTTAATGTGGTTTCAGGTGGAGCTACTGTTTTTACAAATTGCATGGTCAAGCTGAATTCAAGACCACTGCTTGTAATAGAAAAGAATGGGTGATACTGAGATCAACCCATAGAATCAAGATTATCTACTAGACATAAACGACATAGTTACAAAAGTATCAAGGCATATCATAGTAGGACAATTATAAATAAAACAAATAATCTTAAAACTGCCTAGAAAAAAAAAATACACACATTAGTGCCATAGTAGCTGTGTCATGACTGACAACTGAGTTTTCAACATAAATAAACTAGAACAGGTGGGATCGAATTTTTAGAGTGCTGAAAGAAAATAACTTCCAAACTCAACTTTTAAATTTTGTTAATATGCCATTCAAAATTAAGAGTTCATAAACATTTTATCTGACAAAAGTTTAAATGTTCATTTCTATCAGACTTTTAAGAGAAATAAATTTAAAAGTTATTAAGATAGAACATAATCACAGATGGAAAGATAGAATGACATGAAAAAGGAAGAGCAATAGAATATTCAGATATAGGGATAAATGCAAATAAATGTTGACTACATATTTACTACAGGATAAGAATGATAATGTATGAAATTTAAAATGTATGTGGTGCTAATATGATATCAGCAATGTTAAAGGTGAAAGACAAAAGTAGTCAGATTGTCTTAAGCTATCCCAAAAGTCGTAAAGGATATAATTTAAATTACATTGTAAGAAATCAATCATAAATTTAGATACTTCTATGGTAATTACTAACAGAATGATAAAAGATTATATAAATAATATACTGATAGAGGGGAAATTAGAATAATCAATTAAAACTAAAAAAGATAAAAAGGACACAAAACAGACATATTACACTAAATAAGTAAGATTGTAGATACAAACAAAAGTAAGTCTAAAATTAAAATGTATGAGAGGCTATTACTCCTACTAAAAGGCTAAGATTATCAGACTAGATTTGAAAAGCAACAAATAATACCATTTGACATACACATGCTTTAAGTATAATGTCACAAGAGGTTTAAAGTAAAAAGATTTAAACAAAAACTGGTGATATAGCGAAATTAATATCTGAAAAATTGTCTTTAAGGCAAGATGTCTAATATAAAAATATGAATATTTTATAGTAAAAGCATCAGTCTTCCAAAATCAGTATCCACTCAATGAAATAGCCTCAAATATACAAAACAAAAACTTAATAGAAATAAGATGAGAAATAAGCCAATAAAATTAGCAGGAAATGTCTATCTACTTAACATGTACAATTGAATAACTACAAGGATATCCACATTCATTTCAAGTGAACATAGGCCATTTACCAAAAGTGATTATATAGCTGTGCCATTAAACAAGTATCAAGAAATTTCATGATGTTATAAAGTTTTTCAAACTGATCATAGACTGGCTCATAAACAATTCTGAACAAGTTTCAAAGCTTTGAAATTATGCAGAATATTGTCTTTTGACATATAATTGTAAAAGGAAAGGTAAACGCTAACACTTAATAATTTAGTTAACCCAATATGAGAAAGTATCTTGTAGTAAGGAAAATATATTCTTAAACTAGATGGCAATGGTGATTGCAAACTGTGTAAATTAAATTATCCTAAGTGTACACTGGCAATGGGAAGGTTGTGGGGTATGTATTATGAACTTACTATTTTAATCATTTTAGAATATTTATGAAAAAATAAAATAGATTTATCAGTCCATTTTAAGTTCAGGCAAACTCTCAATTTCCATACATGGTTTTACCCTGAATTCATTAATAGTTGAATCTTACATTTTCCAGTGTGATTTTTTAAAAATATATAATTGTCCATAGTAGGAAGAGAATAGTTTACTAGTAAATAGAATGTATTATGAGGTTTAGAAATGTTGATAGCTCATAAGCAAGTAGAATTTTTTTCAGGGATAATAGTATGCTTAACAGTTCCACATGTCTTAATATAATGGATGATGACTATCACTTAAATTAGGAAAATAGTCATTATTTAAATAGGTATTAAATTTACTTGACTATGTTAAGAAAAAATTATTGTCTTTTTAACTTTTTTATTATATATTTTTTTTTGGTCAAACTTAATAGAAGGTGAGTGGAAAAATCAATAAGAACACTTTTATGCTTTTACTCAGAATGATGTGACACAAGAATAATTCCAAACAAAAGTTCTACCTGTGGAAAGAAAGGAATAATTTTAGGAAGAAAGGTCAACAAAATTTCAAGACCAAATTGAGAGTAAGCAATAAAAAAGAATTCTTAGAAAAGAAAGGAATTATTCTTGTAGTTTATCATTCTCAGTGGTTTGGATAGGTAACATGGGTTTGGGTTTGGCAAAAGAGTTTGATAGGATTAAGTTTAGTTGTTAAAGTTATTTTAGAGCAAGTGTGACGACTTTTTGATTCTATAAGCACCCTTACAAGAGAGAAAAATATGGTGAACTCAGCTAGCATCACCCAATTCAGCAACTGTCAGCAATTTGACAAGCATAATTTTTTTAAAGTTGATGTAAAATTTACATCACATAAAATTAACCATTTTAACATAAACAATTTGGTAGGATTTAATAAATCCAAAACATGATGAAACTCCTATCTCTATCTAGTTCTAAAATATTTTTATTATCCTAAAAGGAAGCCCTGTACTCATTATGCCATTGAGCTCCATCTCCCGCTGCAGCTCCCAGCAACTATCATTGGACCAAGTATAAATAGTATGCACTTTTATGTAAATGATTTCTTAATATAGAAAATATTTACAAGCATATTATCCATTAAAATATATTCTAAAAAGGAAAATACGAATTTTGCAAAGTCTGTAAAAGATACCACATGGTTGTGAACATTGTGATGCTGAGCAAGGTAAGAAAAATTTAATCATTTTTCTCCAATTTTATAATAATGGACTATTTGGTAATACCTGATTAGATAAACATATACATTAACATATTTTTAAAAAATATTATGAAAATATGCATAATTATTTATGAATTATACATTTTAGTTGTTTAACAAAGGTTTTCACTCGTGTTCGCTTATTTGATGACCACTATAAACTTTTTGGTAGTTAATGATATTTTCTTTATTATTGATATGAGAAAATGTATTATGAGATATCTCTAAGGAGACATATCTAGAGGGTGGTACACAGTCACTTACTTTCAGATTCTCTGCCTTTAAATTGAGTAATCTTTGCACTAAGCGCAGTATGTGTTTGTGTATACACATGTTGTATGTACCTGTATGTGTTTTTCAGCAGTTTAAATTCAGTATGTATATGAAAGCCTGTAACAAATGCATCAGCATGCAGAGCTCCTCAAGTTGTCTCCTCACCATTTTGCTAAATATTTGAAAAGTGATGAAAATATGAATCACTGTTGTTGTCACAGTTATATTCAAGTATTTCCCTTAAAATTTATAGAGAATTTTTGAAAAAATTTAAAAGGAGTTAACCCTTAGCAGCTATTAAATTATTAGAAATCATTTGTTGAACATATTTTCCAGCAAACAAAACAAAACAAAAAACCAGTCCTTACAGAGGTCATGACCATAGGAAGACTAAAGTCCTAAACAAGTGAAAACATGTATGTGGATGGCTACTTCAGTGTAATAACCAAAGAACTGATAACAGCGTTATGAGTCACTAAAGGGTCATCTATACTTGACATGGCCAATTTCTCTGATGAATTTCATTTGTGAAACGTCTCTCATTCAGCGTTCCCAGTAACCACTGAGATTACATCTCTAAAGGTCACAGTGATCTCAGTGGTGCTCAATCCAATAATCGACTTTTAGCCGTCATTGCATTCATCTCGATTTAACGATTAGCAGTATTTAAAACAAAACATCTTTCACATACACAAAACATTTTCTGTCTTGACTTCCAGGTTGCTCCGCTTCACTGCTTCCCATCTACCTCACTGGACATTCCACTCTTGTGCCCGATTCAGCTTATGTTTTCGAACACCTAATAGTGGGGAACCTTGAGTACAAGGTCTTGGCTTGTACTCATCTCTATTTACATTGACTCTGCTGGTGATCTCATCCAAATTTATAGTTTGAATATTTGGCAAGTGAATTTACAGTTCCAGCCCAGAAGTCTTGTCTGACATTCAGGTTTGATATACCCAAATGTGAACTGAAAATATCCACTTGGCCTTCTACTAGGCACTTTACATTTAATATATCTATATTAAATTACTGATTCTCATATCCATAAAATATTTATCTCAGAGTTCTCTTTTTTAAAAACTGCAGTTTAGTGATTCCTCTCTTTCAGGGAAATAAATTTTGGTTATTCCTTAATTTTCCTTTAGACTACACCTTTATTCTCACAACACCACCTGTTGAATATACCTTCAAAAAAAATCTAAGATCCAGTTACTTCTAAATATTTCTGTTATTTCTGTTCTTTCCCAGTCAACATAATTCCCTATCAGGGTAATTGCAATATTTTCCTAATTTGTGTTTCTTTGATTCATGTACATCTATGGTCTAAATATTTTTAAAAGGTAGCCAGAAAGGTATTTTTAGAAGAGTTATATAATGTAATTTATTCATTAATGCTTTGCTTTGGCTTTTCATTTTACTGTGAGTAATAACAATACACCTATAAGGCCCTGTATAATTTGACCCTCATTAACATTCCTGACATCATTTCCCAATACTCTCTCTGTGATTCCCCCAATTCCAGGTACAGAGAACTCTGTGTTTACTGAATGAAGCAGACATATTCTATATAGTGTACTGTACTAGATACTAGCTTGGTCTGGAACACATTTTCCTTATACATCTACATGGCTTCACTTCCTTCAGTCTTCACTTGGTTTTGTATTTTGTGATACCATTCCTTGCCATACTATTGAAAAGCACATCCTGTTTTGTAACCAGCCGCATGATTTATGACCTTTCTCAGCTAGTTCTTTTCCATGGCACTTGCCACTGTCTGACATGTTCTAAATTTTACTCGCTTGTCTCTTGTCTATGTTTACTAGAATGTGAGAATGTGAGCACCATGAGAACAAGATTTATGCTTATATTTTCAGTGCTCTATCCCCAGAACCTGTAATTGTATTGACAAATAGTATGCATCAAGATATCTTAATTAAATAATAATTAAATTGTGTATGTGCACAAATAATGAAGAAAAGAACAAAGATACAAGCATAAAAGTCATTATTAATGTTGTCTAGAATTGATCCCTTATTCAATGAGCATTCTTATTAATAACTTCTTTTGAATTTGTTGTATAAAAATATAACTACAAAGTATTAAATCATTATTTTCTTAAAAGTTGCTCTTACAATAAATTATACAGGTATTTAAGAATGACAATGTCAGTGGAAAATGATTAACCTTACTAATACAAAAATGTACAACTATTTGAATGATTCCTCTTGTTCTTTATAGTCCCACTATTTTATTGACATATATACAACAATGTTATTATTCTTGATGGAAAATAGTGCAGTAGTGCTTTCACAAAATCAAAATCCAGGCAATAATTAATTACAAATAAGTTTTGGCAGTTACCATAAATGAATAATTTGGTCTTTATCTTCTTCCCTCCAGTTACCCTCGTCCATGAAGCCATAAAAATATATAAATCCCAAGAATGACATTTCTTAAGGAATTATCAACATTCACAACATTTCTATGAGGTCAGTTTCAATACTTTGCTAATAAAATCAGATTTGTATGAGTGTATTTTTAATGCATAAGTTTTTACAGTGAAATCATTCTGAGAAGCAAATTATCTAGGTGATCATTTTTGCATTAGAGTAATCTTATATTCTTTTAAATACTGAACACCATCTGTGTATTCCAGGAAGTCTTCTGCACACTGTGTACACAGTGGTACACAAAGCGTTTATGTTTTCTTTTGCCAATCTGAAGTTTACAGAGTATTAGAGAAGATATATAAATATTAAATATGATATTTGAGGATATGAAAAATGGACAGATTGTTATAAAAGAAAAAAGAGTAATCAAATTATTAATGGTTGTTCAAAAAGTCCTGTCTGTAGAAATTTCATGTAAGCTAAGACCTAAAGGATGAATTGCATTAGTAAGACAAGATATTAGATGTGTTTAATGAGGCATAGGATGTGGCATATTTAAAATGTATTGACACAGATGATCCTGATGTTTTAGAGACATAATAACTGAACAGTCTGGGCAAATTGTGCTTTATATATAAACAAATGCCTATAAAAGTAGAGTTTGAAAGAGTAGGAAGTGTCTATATCACATAAATGGTATAAGTAGGTAGACCATAAATATCATACGAAGCCAAGACAATCTTGAGAATATAATAAATCACCCTGAATAAACATGCTAGTTTCATAAATGTAAACAAAGACTGACAAGGTCAAATCACAACCCTACGTCAAATCCATTATATAAATTTCAATTTTGTTAAAGCAGAAAATTTCCCTTTACACATCATATGTGAGGTCTTGGGGTTGACCACAGATATCTAAAGTAATCTGAATAAAATTGACACTATACCAGAAACAAAAGGATAAAACCCAAAATCAATTAAGTGGTAGCAAGAACAGTGTTTAAAAAACAGACAATCACACTCATTTAATGTGGCTAAGGCATGCCAGTGGCTTAAAAATGACTACAATGAGCAGTCGCAAAACTCAAATGCGAAGTAAAGAAATTATAATTATTTATAATTATATATTAACTGAACTACCTTTCTTACCTCAGCCCCCTATGTCTTTGATTTTTATTTTTTCTTGATTTTTTTTTAAAAAAAATAAACCCATGCATTAGATTGAGAATGAGAAAGACTGAGCAAATGTGAAAATCTGTTAATCTATGAATATAAATACCCACAAAAAATATGGTGGCAATATTGTTGAATGTCTTGAAAATATTAAATCTGGTTATATTGAAAAGAGAAATAACTAAATTCCTACAAAATTTTAACATTTCTATAAATTCCCACAAAATACTTCATATAATTATGGATATAAGCTCTGCAATGTGTCAGATATACAGAAAATAATTAGAAACTTAGTAAAACAAAATCCCGATTTAAGTGTTCAAAGTTTATATTAAATGGTTGGTGTTACTTTTAAGCAAGTAAATAGTATTTGACATTCAAATATTAATAGTATGAGTCTGTCAGACAGAGTTTCCTTCAGGAAACAGAAATCACTCTATGTAATTTAAGAAATTGCTACAGATAACTAAATGCTTACAAAACTGTTGGAAAGGCTGATGAGTGGGTTCTCACTAAGCCTAATAGAATGACTGTAAGAACAATATAGAACGGACCTACCAGGGAAGCCACTACCTCTGAAGACACTAATGAAACAATGAGTTCAAGAATACTTGACTTCTTGTTCTCTTCCTGATGACAGAAAGCTGTGATGTAGGCATCAGAAAACTGAGATGATGAAACTTCACTGCTGAAGTCAACAGGCCTTCACCTTCACATCTTATGGGCTGAAGAATAAAAACTGAATTCATGTTCCCAAAATATCTAGGTCTGGGCTTCCCTTCTGAAAAGGTGTTTTTGTACTTATTAAATTGATTTACTTATTATATGGCGATTCAGACAAATGCCACTTGGTCATGGATATTATACAACTTTTTATATATGCTGGATTTGATTTACCAATATTTGTTATGCCTTTTTGGGTTGATGTTCCTGAAGGATATTTGTGTAGTGTGTTCTTCTTATCTTGTAATGTCAATATCGTATTTTTGTATTTGGGTAATTCTGCCTTCCTATACTAAGTTGTTGAGGCTCTCATTCTCTTCTATTTTCTGAAAGTATGTATGTATATTAAAGTGATGTTATTTATGAATGAAAAGTTTGATAGAATTCTTCCAGGAGCATCATCTGTGCCTGAAGATTTATTTGTGGGAATTTTTTTAGTAGACATTTTTTTTTATTATAAAGAATGTTATTTGTATTTTCCGTCTTTCTTCTGTATTGGTAAGACAAGTTATTTTAGAATTTTTTTTCATTTAATCTAAGTTGTCATTTTTTACATATAGTTCATGTTATAAGAACTATAGTATTGTTGATTTCCTTTTTCTCTTTTATTTCCCTAACTGATATTGCTTTGGATTGATTTATCAATTGTATTAATATTTTTGAAGAACAAAATTTCGGCTTTTTTAGCATTCTGAAATGTTCATCTATATATGATTGCTATTTTGTTTTTATTGCTTACTTTCTTTTACTTTCTAAATAATTTCATACAGTTTGTATTTCTAATATAGGTATTTAAGGCCATACATATTCATCAAAACACTGCATTATTTTCATCTCACATATTTTGATATGTTGCAGCTTTATTAATATTGTTTGAAATATTCTACAATTTTTTAATTTAATTTATATTTTGACATGAGTTATTTAAAAATGTTATACTTCATTTTCTAACATTTGGTAATTTTGTAGGTGTATACTTTTTGATTTCTAATTTAATGCAATTTTAGTGAGAAAACTCATTTAGTATATTTTTAATTCTTGACATTTATCATGTTTATTGGACAAGAATTTGTGTTTTCACTTGAACATTTAACTTAGTAAACGTTCCTGCTGCACTCAAAATAACATATATTCTTGAGTTGTTGGGTGTGTTTATTTAATAGATATCAAATATTAAATTTTATTAAGCATATTACCCAAATATTTAACATCTTTAGTGATTTTCTGTTTATCATTCTATCAATTACTAAGAAAGTAGTGTTCAAACATTGGCAGGGGTTATATGGGATTTATATACTATCCTTTCAATGTCTATGTATGTTAACAATTTTTGTAATAAAATATTTAAGTAAAAAGGAACATTTCATTTCCTAAAATATCTAAATCTGTTAATTTATAAGTTCATTGATTTCCACACTTCTTAAAATAGCAAAACTTTGAAAACTAAAGAAACAAAAATCACTAGTATATAGCAAGTAAAGATAGAGCTGAAAAAAAAAAAAAAAAAAAGATAAAGCAATGTCGTGGTGGTGCCTGCGAGATTTTCAATTCATTAGTGGTAGATCAATAAATGATTGACTTGTGGTGCAATTTCCAACAGCCTTTATTGTAACATTATATGATTTTAAAAATCTATATGGCGATGAAAGCTGTCCATATGCTACCAAATATGGTAGTCATCAGCTACATGTGACTGTTGTATTGTGGCTAGTTTGACACCAGAAATAAATTTTTAACTTAATTTGATTTAATTAATTGATGTTGAAACTGAAATAGTTATTTGTGTCTAATGGCTATCATGTGTGTCTACTAGCTATCATATTTGACATTAGTATAGCATACTCTTTGCAATCACTGCACAAAATTATAGAGGTAATTTGAGCATTTTTATTAGCCAGTTGTTATTTATTGCATTTAAGTAATGAACATTGTGATTACAAAACTGTGATCCAAATTATTACTCTTTCTAAATTTTAGTTATTCTACATAGAATAGCTGAAGTTAAAACTTACATTATTTTTGCTAAAAAACATATTATTATTACATAATATTACAATGAGAAACTGTTTATTCTAAATATCTGAAGTTCTCATACAGGCTTTAATATTTTTTATTATGATCATCAAATACAGCCTGTGTATTTCGTTTACATATTTTAATTTTTTATTTTCAAATGGAAGTGTGTAGGTGGGAGATCCTATGTGTTCGTGTTACTAATACATCTCTTGACCATCATTAATTGAGATTTATTTTCCATTAATGTCTTCAGAGTTTGGAAGAAACCGGGTATGGTATTTTAACGGATTTTCATCTACAATGTAATAAATATTTTTATTCTATATGTAATACAATGCAAATAGCAAAAATGGCAAAATCATATGATGTACTTTAATCTATTTTGCCTAACTTCTTGAGTGTCATAAATGCTTATATTGAAAACATTTTTATAATCAAAATTTATTGGAGTTTAGCATTATATTTTTTAAATGGTGAACTAATATATTTTTCTGCATATATATTCTTTCTTATATTTAACCTTGTTCTGTGAGTCTCTTACACATTGTTATTTCAAAATGCTGTTCTTTCTTTGAAAAGGGGGTATTTATTAATACGAACCAGGGCTTTGTCAATTATTATATATAAACAAGAGTGGATTTCTTAGAAATAAACTGTAGACTTCAGGATTCTTCATTGCATGAACCATTTCTATGCTCTATACAGAATTTTGTATTTGAAATTTTACATTCCTTCACTTAAATAGTTTATACAGATTTTATAATCTCCAGTCTCATAAAACCCTAGTACAGAAACTAAGGAATAATTAATAGCTCATCTTTTTAATTATTAAGAATATATTTCTGAAATATCCACTATCTATTTTTATTATCAGGTTCAAAGACATGAAATGAGTACATTTAATTTAAAGCAAAAGTCATATCCTTTTTGTTTAATTATAGAGTGATTTCTAGAGATAAAAGTCTAAGTATCTAAGTAAATTTGTTACCTTAAAACCCTTTCTTTTCCTCATTCTATTGTTTTTCTTCTGGTGAAAATTGCAGGCCAACATAAAAACAATTTGACACCTGTTAGCAAGAACACTGTCAAGGTGAAAATATTTTGTCATTTTTTCTTAGAAGATAATCAAACTTAGGAGAATCATATATTTATAGTTCTACAGAAGGAAATACATTTCAGATATAAATCACTAAACACTAAAAATTAAAATGTTACCTTCCCCAAGTGAGGCACATTTTTTCAAATTTAAAATAAAAAAATTAAATAATATTAAAAACCCCAGTGATTTTGTAAATATGGTATTCTTTTGGTATTGAAAATCATATGGCTATATATTTTTTTCTTATGTGATTATACATTTTGACACACACATTAATAAATGTAAATATACATATGCATTTAGTTTATACAGAAAATTAAATCCAATCTATATTCGCTATTTATATTATTAGCAATGATTAAAATAAAGAAAGTAGACTAGCTGGAAAAGTAGACTAGTAAGCAAGAAAATAAAAAAGGAAGATAGATTCTGCCTAATAATTTTTATAGAGTCATGAATAAAATTCACATAATTCTAAAAATGTATCTGCAGTTTATTCAAGTAAAATCAACTAAACGGGAGAAGCTCTTCATATTTTGGAAATGTACTGAGGCAACAGGAGTTTACCATTATGTATTTCCAGTTGTTGGAAGTAGATGTAAACTGATCATTATGACTTTTATCTCAGAAACGTTTTAGTCCAATGTTTCTGAAACCCAGGAAATGTTGTACATTTCGAGCCTTTCAACTATTGTACTGATGAAAGCAGCTCACTCACAATAGCATTTTTAATTTGACAGGGGATTACGAAAACACTGGGTGCTCTTTAACTTTTGTCACAGTCATCTATTACATTAAGAACAAGTTGATTTTCATATTTGTCAAATTAAAAAGCATTGTATCATGCTAACCTTGGGTGTTCATTTACATAATTGGCTCTCTGCTCGCTGTGTATTATGTGACACCCTCATTTGATTACTGTTCATTTTTCTGAAATTCTGAAGCAGCATCTAACATAACCTGCATATTAATATTTCATTTTCATCAGGCCTTACTTTATGCAGTCAAGTTACAGCAAATGCTACCTTTTCATTAGTAAGCTTGTTACAAGTCTCTTGTTTCAGAGCTTTTAAAAAACAAAGTTCGATTCACATGTTTACTCTGTTCCATATAGAAAAATATAGCTGGACTCTAATGGTTTGTTTAAGTAAGTAAAGGATCCTCCTGCTGGGTCGGCCTTGAGAAAAATCTCTGAAACTTGAGGAAGAAAAATGCAGTGTTTATTGGCCCCTATATCAGCCAACATTTTGTAATATACATAAAATAAAAATAAAATAAAATGTTAGTGACTTACAATAACAATTTTTTTTTTTTTTTTTTTTTTTTTTTGAGACAGAGTCTTGCACTGTTACCTGGGCTGGAGTGCAGTGGTGTGATCTTGGCTCGCTGCAGCCTCTGCCTCCAGGGTTCAAGTGATTCTCCTGCCTCAGCCTCTCAAGTAGCTGGGATTATAGGCGACCACCACCACGCTCAGTTAATTTTTGTATTTTTAGTAAAGACAGGGTTTCACCGTGTTGGCCAGACTGGTTTCTAATTCCTGTCCTTGTGATATGCCCACCTCAGTCTTCCAAAGTGCTGGAAGTACAGGCGTGAGCCACCACACCTGGCTGAATAACAAATTCTTAATTCTTTTTCTTAAATCTGCAGGTTGGCTGTGGTTTTCTGCTGGGCTCTGGATTTACAGTGAATACTTTTGTTGCCTGGGCATCTATTTTGAGTATCAGATTAATTGTCTTGTACCAGGAGCAGAATATAGACATAACTAACTGAATTTCCAGTTCTCAGCTCCCTCCCAGTTACTGAATGTGGTCAATCCAGATATCTGCCCTCAATAAGGACTTCTTGGTGACCTCCCTCTGGGACATATAGACAGCATCTTCTGGACCAGGCCCATTGATCACCACTCCACCCCCCACCCCACCCCCTGCATGGACTGGAGACCATCGCTCAGTCACAGCAGTGTGACACTGGCAGACAGCCTATTGTTTAAGTGTCCAACATGAGTCCCACACTGCTGTGACTGAGCAGTGGCCTCCAGTCCATGCAGGGAGCTGGAGAAAGGGCAGTGATCAACAGGCCTAGTGAGTTCCATGTTGGACACTTGGGGAATAGGCTTTCTGCCAAGGTAAAGGAGTATACTTTGAAAGGCACACTGTAACATCCACAACCAAATCCTCTCAAGTCCTGTCAGGACAGGCTTAGAGTCCCTGTCAAGAGAGAGACCTCGAGCATAAATTACAGAGAAAGAAAACAATCTGGCTTAAATCTGCTCCACCTGTCTCTCTTTTTAGGCCCCAGACTATAAAGCGGAGAGTGAGTACTTGGGCACTGTGATGATTAATTTCATGTGTCAATTGCCATGCGCCATGGGGTGTCCCCCAAATAAAACATGTATAGGGGTGCCTGAGAAGGTGGTTCCTGATGAAATTAGCATTTGAAATCGTGGACTCGGGAAAGTAGATCACTCTCCCCAGTGGGGTTGGGGATTATCCAACCCATTGAGAGCTTCAACAGAACACAAAGGTGAAGGAAGGATAAATTTGCCATTTTTGCCTTCTGCCTGTTTGCCTCATAAGGACATAGGTTTTCACCTGCTCTTAGTCTGGGATTTACACTTTTGCCTACCATGGTTCTCAGGCCTTCCTGCTTGGAGTAAATTGAACCACACTGGCTTTCCTGGGAGTTCCAATTGCAGATGACATATTATGGGACTTGGCCACCATAATTAGATGATTAAATTATTCAAAATAAATATTTTTTGGTTCTCTTTCTCTGGAGAACTTCAACTAATACAGATATGTTCTTTGTGTGGTGAAGGACAGGGTACTGAAAGCATAATCCAAAACATCTTAAGCACATTTGAAGCCTCTACTCAAATATTAATTAAGTCAAAGCAGCTAACATCCATTGCCAAAAGTACTCACGGTCAAGGAAGAAATGTAGACTTTTCATTGGCAAGAAAAGGGAGACTGATTATTTACTGAAAAATAATATAACCTGTCCCAATCCTTCAAGGAAATGTTTCAACTTACTAGGCAGTTCACACCTGCAAACTCACTTGGTCTTCATAGCAACACTGATAGACAGATTTTTGTTTGTTCATGTATTTCTCTTAAACAGGTTATGAAAGGAAATAAAGTACACCAACAATAAGAGTGAATATTTGTAAGACTGAACTGTTTACTGAGCAAAAGTTGGAATGTAGACCTATTTAGTCCAAAAAGCCTTTTAGAATTACAGCCTAGAATGGCTTTCTTCCATCTACCCAACTCATTACATTACTATCTCTCATTATATAAGCTCAATTTTTTAAAAATTGAAACACTGCTATAGATAAAGTATTTTTTTGTGTGTGTTTCTGCCTTTCTTCCTGCAATTCAAGCCACAATTTTCTCTACAATGCATATTTACTTGTTCTGAATGAAGTATTTTTAAGAAAACATCTAGTTACTTTAGTTCTAGGAGAATTCATATTTTTGCACTCAATGTCCCTATAAAGCCAAAGTGGGATGGAGATGTGAGAAAAGAAAAGAAGATAACCTTATAGCAAATCTATATGAAAAATGTGAAATAAAATGACTCCCTGCAACATTCAAATGTCAAGATTGTCTATAAATTTCCATGTCTTGTTAATTACCAAATCCCAAGATTAGCACCAAAGCATTGTGATGTTTGTAAATATCTGAAATTAACACATACCAAGGAAAACTCTTTCCTCTGAGAGAATAGCTGAGGAAATCAGGTCGACGAGAAGCTGAAGGCAAGAGAGTACCTAATTCTACAAAGCTGCTAAAAAAATAAATGCTTCAGTTTTGTATATGTATTGAATTTTCCATGTCCAATCTAAACCCTTATTTTTTTAAAAAAAAAACATTGATTATAGTGACAAATAATATTCTGTAGACAATTGAAAAGTAAAAACATATCCATCTGAACTCGGGTATACATACCACCACCACTTTAGTATGCATTCACACATGTTATTTCCATGAAAATTTTCCCTTTTTCTTCACATTTTCTCTCCCCAATAATCTCAGGATAGAAGGCTGATGTAGCAAACAGTGCTAGATATGCCCATATAAATTTAATAAGGAAGATCTATAAGTTTATGTCTCATTCATTTGAATTATAGGCTTGTTGTTTTTAATAGATTACTACATTCATAAATATTAACACTTGGTAATTTTCTTCATAGTGTTTTTTGTGCTTTAGATGACATACTGTGGTTTATCACAAAATTCAACTGTTTTAAATTAGATAAATTATTTACTGTATGTAAAAGAAGCTGATTCTGCCAGATAAAGCAGAAAAGGAGCCAAAAGTGTTCAGAATAGCAAGAAATGCTGGGTTTGAGCCTAGGCTTCCCCATCTGCTCTAAAACATAGCTCTGGTTTGGATAGAAAAGAGCTGCTGCCTCTAAGAAACTCTAGATGACACTCTCTGCTACTCAAAAGTCTGCAGTCAACTCCAACCTACAGGTCATTATTACTGTCCCTGAAACAATTATCTTCTTTTTTTTATCAGTAATTCTTGATTCAATAAAAGAAGCTGGTGCATATATTTCTGGTACATGGGAGGCAGAATTAGTGATCATCACCATTTCTAGCTCTTCTGGCAGGGAGCGGGGTGGGGGGTGTCAGCCAAGCAGCACTCATAAAGATGGTAGTTCCACCACATAATGGTCAAATAAATGACTAACTTTTGTTACATCATAGTAGGTCTAGCCAGTCATCATTGATCAGTAATTTTTAAAGATTTTTTTTTCATCTGTATGAGTTAAAAAAAAAAATGGTTCATTCAGTTTGATTAAGCACAAATATTTTGTCTGCAATGTATATAGATGTTACCCATTAATGTAATTTCTTAGCATTCAAGCTATTGAAAAATGAATAAAACCCATGGAAAATTATTCCATTGGTTGTAATGAAATATGGCGCATATAGGTAGACTAAAAGAAGTTTTCTACATATGTGTAGAAAGGTTTTTTGCATTCTTGGAAAAGATATAGCACACACGTAGCTACAATGAAAGTTTAACTTGCAAGTGCTGAATCTAGCTGAGACTTAGGGGGCTATCCAGATGAATATGATTGTTACCATCTTTATCCCCCTTGATCCTTGTCTTGCTTGGGGTATTTCCCATCATGATGGTTTTGGGGTAAGATTCAAGGTTCAATTTCCCTTGCTGGAAATTTCTCGACTTTTGGGGTAAGGCTCAATTTCCACTGGAAATTTCTTGCCTTTTGGGGTGAGGCTCAATTTCCCCTCCGGAAATTTATTGCCTTTTCTACTACTGGAGGTTTGTGTGAGGTTCAATCTCCCCCCCGCCGCCCCCCGTAGTGAGGATGTCTCACATTTGTTTAACTTCTTAGCTCCTGCTGCTGTGTGGTTCCCCTATTGGCTAGGGTAAAACTGCACAGGCTAAACTAATTCTGATTGGCTAATTTAAAGAGAGTGACAAAATGAGTGCTTTGGTGGGGAAAAAATTGTTATGCGTAGTGGAGAATAAGTCAGGGCAGAGCAGGTAGCAGGTAATCTGAATGAGTCAGGGTGGAGCAGGTAATCAGAAAGAGTCAGGGTGGAGTAGGTAATGGAAAAAGGTTGCTTTACAAGGAAGTTAAGTTTAAAAGTAGAAGAAAAAGAATTGAACATACTGACATATTTATTATTTGAAGAGAAATTTAGAACTTATATCTAACATAAATGTTCAGTCATTTTTTAAAAAAATTTCTTTTGTTGAATAACAATAAGCAAATGTAAATGTACATGTCTCCTGGATTTATGCTGTTGGATCAATAGATTTTTTAATTTTATACTTCCTTAAGAATTAATAGCTAAGTCTCAATAAGCTACCTCAAAGAAGTTCACTGATGGTAATGTAGTTTTTATGACATATCAGGTTTTATGCATGTTCTTTCACAATTTCATTGACATCAGTGAAATTATAGGTCAATATATTTAACTTCTGAATAAATATAGCTTTTAAAATCTATATTATACTTCAATTGGCTTATAAAATTTTTGAATTTTAATATAACTGATATGGCTTGGCTGGGTCCCCACCCAAATCTCATCTTGAATTGTATTTTCCATAATCCCAATGTGTAGTGGGAGGGGCTCGGTGGAAGGTAATTGAATCATGGGGGTGGTTACCCCATGAAGCTATTCTCATGATAGTGAGTGAGATCTCATGAGATCTGATGATTTTATAAGGGGTTTTTCTCCCTTTTGCTCATTCTTCTCCTTGCTGCTGCTATGTGAAAAAGGATGTGTTTGCTTCACCTTCCACCACGATTGTAAGTGTCCTGAGGCTTCCCCAGGCATGCTGAACTGTCAGTCAATCAAATAGCTTTTATTTATAAATTACCCAGTCTTGGGTATGTCTTTATTAGCTGTGTGAAAATAGACTAATACAATAGTACTGCAGGAATGCATCCGTGATATTAAATAGAAATCTCAATTTACTCAATTCATTCAAGTTAATTCATTTTTGCGAGGACACAAGGAAAAAATAGAATGAAAAGAAATGGGATTAATATTGAAAAAGTCATCTTAGAAATTTTCTAAAATATTTTTTAGCTATATGAATAAAAAGTAATCAATATTAAAATCAAAAACTTCTAAGTTATACAAACACTTTCATTTTATACTTGAGCATCCTGTGAAGGGCCATTGGTTGCTTATTAAATGTTAACTTTCCTCTCTTTATTAATAAAAACTGTATTTGCGCAAGGCAACAATGACCCCAAAATGAAATGAACATGTCTTTTTTTCCCCTTGAATATACGTTACCATGCCACTAAATTCTGGCCAAGAATTTAGCCAGATGCCAGGGATTGAGGGGAATGAGAAGATGTTGGTCAAAAGATACAATGTTTTAGTTAGATAAAGAATGTTTTAGTTTAGTTCCTTTAAAAAGGATTGATCATCTTATGTTGAGAAGTGACATCTAAGTTTTTTGTTTTTTTGGTTTTTTTTTAATTTGGTTACCCTATGTGCAGTTTATCAAAAGCATTAGAATAAATTAGAATAAATGCTTGGTTCATTTTTTCCATTAGTCTTTAGAGTAATGAATTATTTTACTTGCATCACTAAACCATGATCATTACATTTTTATGTTTTTTTAATGTTATTTAATATTTTAAAATTTTAGTTGTATATATTTTGGAGATAAAAAAGGAGGCTATGATATATGTATATTATGTATAATGATTGAATCGAGGTTATTAACATATTCATCACTTCAAATACTTATAATCTATCTTTTTATATCTAAATAAAACATTATTTCCTTTGACCAATATCTTCTCATTCCCCTCCATCCCTAGCATCTGGCAACTATCATTTTTCTTTCTGTTTAAGTCTAATTGTTTTAGATTTCATTTATGAGTGAGAACATGTTTTTGTTTGTTTGTTTTTGTTCTTGGCTTATTTTACTTAGCATAATGTCCTCCAGGTTTATCTATGGTGATGCAAATTATAGAATTTTCTTTTTTTAACGCTGACTGTTGGGGTGATGAGATCCAACACCAGTTCACAGGGGAGATGAAGTCCAGCGGAGTCAAAGGATTGAGACAAGAGTTTGAGAGAGAAAAGTGGGACCAGGGGGCCATCGTGCTTGTGGAGGCTGCAAAGTCCTTGAGCTCTGGGAGCGCACACTATTTATTGGCAATCCAAAAAAGAAACAGGTGGTGAGAATGTGGGGGTCAAAAGAGTGTGTTGCATTAAGCACATAATTTACAGCTGTGATGGTTAACATTTTCTCTCCCACGTGAGATAATGGAGAGCAAGTTCTTTTAACTCAATTAAAATTGATCCTGAAGAGCAAGGACCAAGGAGTCAGCAAGTCTAGACACATTCCAGAGCCATGAGCCCCGGATTCTATCCAAGCCATGAGAGATTTTATACCCTGGGCTTAGATTATGGTGTGTCAGGGTAGCTTTCCACCCCTTAGCATGGAGTTTGGTGTTCCAAATACCACTAGGGTTTTTAGACCCTGAACCCTGGACATGTTATGCAGTTTTCTTGAAAGTTCCCCTAAAGTTAATATCAGTATTATGGAAAATGCCAATTGTTCATCCTCTAACAAGATAATACCTACTTTAAATGATTTGTCTGGTCATTTTTAACTAAAATGTAAAGACAAGTTTCATTGATTTAAAATTTAAAAATCAAAAGGTTTTCTTAGAGTGACTCAAATTAATGGAAATTTTCAAAAGAAAAATGATGTTATCCTAATAAAACTTTAAGATGTGTCTATAAAATATACTGCCTGATATTAGGTCACTCAAGCTTTTCTTTTATTTGTATGTGGATATTAAGTCACTCAAGCTTTTCTTTTATTTGTATGTGCCTTATATTTATCATCTATCTTATATATCAATTTCATCTGTTTTTAATTTGAATCTATTTTAAATTAATTTATTGTAGACGCATACAGTGGGTCATGTTTTTCTTCCATTAAGAAAATCTCTATTATTAAAGACTTTCTATATTTAATATAATTATTGCTATAAGCTTTATATATGCCATTTTATCCATTTATTTTGTTTGTTTGTTTTCAGAGATTTTCTATTTTCCCTTTCATTTCCTCTTGTGGGCTACCTAAATATTATTTATTTCATGTTTTCATGGAAGTGTTTTGAGTATAACTTATTTGTTCATGATGCACATCTATCTTAATTTGTTGGCAATGCTCAAGTTTAAATCTGTGTATGAAGTCCTAGTCAACTTTTTGTATGGCCCAGGCATTAAAATGACCAGAAACTACATAGAACCATCTCTGAGAACTGAATGATAGTGTGGATCACTACTCAGGCTTTCTATTAACACCTGAGTAGCACACTGCTGGGAAGACTAGAATAGCAATGCAAAGAATTAGAAAAGTAAATTTAAAGTTTCTTTCCTCCTCCTCTGTCCTTTCTGTAACCTTATTCCCATTCTTTTTGAAAGAGGCTAGGGTGTGGTCCCTGTTTTCAGTTGTTTACTTCAGGTGGTTGGTGGAGCTTCATCTCTGAATACATTCAGCACTATCTGGTAATGGGGGAGCACCACCTTCATTCATTAGTGCAGGGCAGGAATTGGCAGCAGGATTCTGTCTCACAGTAACCATGATGGCAGTGCCCTGTGGAAAATGGGAAGGTTATAGAGCAAATATTGTCAAAAGTGTTTTGTCCTCCTGGGCTTCCCAATCCTTGTACTTTGGTTAGAGAATGAAGCAATTTCTTGTTTGCATTGTTGCTTGTTTTGTCTGAATCTGTTCCTGTTTCTAGGAAGTCACTTGTTGTAATGTCCAGGCTGGGATATATAAGAAGTAAAAATGTACCAACATATAAATGTAAAATAATGTCAAGAAAGTCCTCAGGTACTGAAGTCACTAGTCAATCTGTATTCTTTCCCTCCTTCCACAGTCTTTATAGTATTTTGTACATTTTGTTCGGGGTTTACTATTTGCAATTATTAGTAGGGGAGAGGTCTGTGGACTCACTCTGTGTTCTCTGAAGCTGGAAGTTTCTTAATTTAATTCTAACTATCCTTACATGAGAGTTTTTAAAAAGCAGATTACTTTTACCCACATATTTATTATTTTTATTGCCATTGATTACTTTGTATAGATATACATCTGGACCATTTTCCACTTGTCTAATAATTTGGTATTTCTTTTAGTACTGGTGTGTTGACTGTCAGATACAGTGCATTCTAGATTTCTCTTCAAAGAATCAGTATGTCAGTATGTTCAGTTGTTTGTCCTCCATTTCAAAGTTTAACTTCTTCATAGTTTCAGTAAAGAACATTTTCAACCAGTTTTAATCAGTAGTTTACATCTGTTCACCTGGTCACCTACTCTGTCCTGACACATCCTGGTCACCTGCTTTGACCTAAGTCACCCCTGGTCACCTTCTCTGACCTAAGTCACATTTACTTACCTGTTCCTAACCATCCTTCCTGCCAGACTACTCATCCTGTCACTCTGGCTTATACCCCTGCTCTCTTTAGAATAGCAAATCAGAATTAGCTTAGACTGTGAGGTCTAACCCTAGCCAATAGGGGAACTACACAGCAGTAGGGGCTACCTGCTTTAGGAATAAGAACCCCTTCCCCTCCCTTGTTCAGGTATGCTCTCTCCATTACTCCATTCACAAGTTGCACCCTTCTTTAGAGGTGAAAATTGATTTGCTGAGAAAATTATATTTATATTTTTTGCTATTTCTTTGTGGCACCAAGGAACAAGCATTTTGTTTCTAACATTGACCATGAATTATTTCTTTTTGTATATCTGGAATTATTTCATCATTATTTTTGTATGATATTTTGTTGTGCATAGAATTCCATATGAATGATACATAGTTAAGTAAATAATTACTTCAATATATTCTGACTTTCACTGTACAATAAAAGGCTGTTGTCATTCTTTTTTTTTTTAATTTATTTATTATTATTATACTTTAAGTTGTAGGGTACATGTGCATAATGTGCAGGTTTGTTACATATGTATACTTGTGCCATGTTGGTGTGCTGCACCCATCAACTCATCATTTACATCAGGTATAACTCCCAATGCAATCCCTCACCCCTCCCCCCTCCCCATGATAGGCCCCTTTGTGTGATGTTCCCCTTCCTGAGTCCAAGTGATCTTATTGTTCAGTTCCCACCTATGAATGAGAACATGCGGTGTTTGGTTTTCTGTTCTTGTGATAGTTTGCTAAGAATGATGGATTCCAGCTGCATCCATGTCCCTACAAAGGACGCAAACTCATCCTTTTTGATGGCTGCATAGTATTCCATGGTGTATATGTGCCACATTTTCTTAATCCAGTCTGTCACTGATGGACATTTGGGTTGATTCCAAGTCTTTGCTTTTGTGAATAGTGCTGCAATAAACATACGTGTGCATGTGTCTTTATAGCAGCATAATTTATAATCCTTTGGGTATATACCCAGTAATGGGATGGCTGGGTCATATGGTACATCTAGTTCTAGATCCTTGAGGAATCGCCATACTGTTTTCCATAATGGTTGAACTAGTTTACAATCCCACCAACAGTGTAAAAGTGTTCCTATTTCTCCACATCCTCTCCAGCACCTGTTGTTTCCTGACTTTTGAATGATCGCCATTCTAACTGGTGTGAGATGGTATCTCATTGTGGTTTTGATTTGCATTTCTCTGATGGCCAGTGATGATGAGCATTTTTTCATGTGTCTGTTGGCTGTATGAATGTCTTCTTTTGAGAAATGTCTGTTCATATCCTTTGCCCACTTTTTGATGGGGTTGTTTGTTTTTTTTTCTTGTAAATTTGTTTGAGTTCTTTGTAGGTTCTGGATATTAGCCCTTTGTCAGATGAGTAGATTGCAAAAATTTTCTCCCATTCTGTAGGTTGCCTGTTCACTCTGATGGTACTTTCTTTTGCTGTGCAGAAGCTCTTTAATTTAATGAGATCCCATTTGTCAATTTTGGCTTTTGCTGTCGTTGCTTTTGGTGTTTTAGACATGAAGTCTTTGCCCATGCCTATGTCCTGAATGGTACTACCTAGGTTTTCCTCTAGGATTTTTATGGTATTAGGTCTAACATTTAAGTCTCTAATCCATCTTGAATTAATTTTCGTATAAGGAGTAAGGAAAGGATCCAGTTTCAGCTTTCTACTTATGGCTAGCCAATTTTCCCAGCACCATTTATTAAATAGGGAATCCTTTCCCCTTTCTTGTTTCTCTCAGGTTTGTCAAAGATCAGATGGCTGTAGATGTGTGGTATTATTTCTGAGGACTCTGTTCTGTTCCATTGGTCTATATCTCTGTTTTGGTACCAGTACCATGCTGTTTTGGTTACTGTAGCCTTGTAGTATAGTTTGAAGTCATGTAGCGTGATGCCTCCAGCTTTGTTCTTTTGACTTAGGATTGTCTTGGAGATGCGGGCTCTTTTTTGGTTGCATATGAACTTTAAAGCAGTTTTTTCCAATTCTGTGAAGAAACTCATTGGTAGCTTGATGGGGATGGCATTGAATCTATAAATTACCTTGGGCAGTATGGCCATTTTCACGATATTGATTCTTCCTATCCATGAGCATGGTATGTTCTTCCATTTGTTTGTGTCCTCTTTGATTTCACTGAGCAGTGGTTTGTAGTTCTCCTTGAAGAGGTCCTTTACATCCCTTGTAAGTTGGATTCCTAGGTATTTTATTCTCTTTGAAGCAATTGTGAATGGAAGTTCATTCCTGATTTGGCTCTCTGTTTGTCTGTTACTGGTGTATAAGAATGCTTGTGATTTTTGCACATTAATTTTGTATCCTGAGACTTTGCTGAAGTTGCTTATCAGCTTAAGGAGATTTTGGGCTGAGACAATGGGGTTTTCTAAATATACAATCATGTCATCTGCAAACAGGGACAATTTGACTTCTTCTTTTCCTAACTGAATACCCTTGATTTCTTTCTCTTGCCTAATTGCCCTAGCCAGAACTTCCAACACTATGTTGAACAGGAGTGGTGAGAGAGGGCATCCCTGTCTTGTGCCAGTTTTCAAAGGGAATTTTTCCAGTTTTTGCCCATTCAGTATGATATTGGCTGTGGGTTTGTCATAAATAGCTCTTATGATTTTGAGGTACGTTCCATCAATACCGAATTTATTGAGCGTTTTTAGCATGAAGGGCTGTTGAATTTTGTCAAAAGCCTTTTCTGCATCTATTGAGATAATCATGTGGTTCTTGTCTTTGGTTCTGTTTATATGCTGGATTATGTTTATTGATTTGCGAATGTTGAACCAGCCTTGCATCCCAGGGATGAAGCCCACTTGATCATGGTGGATAAGCTTTTTGATGTGTTGCTGAATCTGGTTTGCCAGTATTTTATTGAGGATTTTTGCATCGATGTTCATCAGGGATATTGGTCTAAAATTCTCGTTTTTTGTTGTGTCTCTGCCAGGCTTTGGTATCAGGATGATGTTGGCCTCATAAAATGAGTTAGGGAGGATTCCCTCTTTTTCTATTGATTGGAATAATTTCAGAAGGAATGGTACCAACTCCTCCTTGTACCTCTGGTAGAATTCAGCTTGAATCCATCTGGTCCTGGACTTTTTTTGGTTGGTAGGCTGTTAATTATTGCCTCAATTTCAGAGCCTGCTATTGGTCTATTCAGGGATTCAACTTCTTCCTGGTTTAGTCTTGGAAGAGTGTAAGTGTCCAGGAAATTATCCATTTCTTCTAAATTTTCCAGTTTGTTTGCGTAGAGGTGTTTATAGTATTCTCTGATGGTAGTTTGTATTTCTGTGGGGTCGGTGGTGATATCCCCTTTATCATTTTTAATTGCGTCCATTTGATTCTTCTCTCTTTTCTTCTTTATTAGTCTTGCTAGTGGTCTGTCAATTTTGTTGATCTTTTCAAAAAACCAACTCCTGGATTCATTGATTTTTTGGAGGGTTTCTTGTGTCTCTATCTCCTTCAGTTCTGCTCTGATCTTAGTTATTTCTTGCCTTCTGCTAGCTTTCGAATGTGTTTGCTCTTGCTTCTCTAGTTCTTTTAATTGTGATGTTAGAGTGTCAATTTTAGATCTTTCCTGCTTTCTCTTGTGGGCATTTAGTGCTATAAATTTCCCTCTACACACTGCTTTAAATGTGTCCCAGAGATTCTGTTATGTTGTATCTTTGTTCTCATTGGTTTCAAAGAACATCTTTATTTCTGCCTTCATTTCGTTATGTACCCAGTAGTCATTCAGGAGCAGGTTGTTCAGTTTCCATGTAGTTGAGTGGTTTTGATTGAGTTTCTTAGTAAGTTTGATTGCACTGTGGTCTGAGAGACAGTTTGTTATAATTTCTGTTCTTGTACATTTGCTGAGGAGTGCTTTACTTTATTACGTTGGTCGATCTTTGTAAGTACAATTGGTTTCAAAGAACATCTTTATTTCTGCCTTCATTTGGGGTGGAGTTTAGTTATGTACCCATTAGTCATTCAGGAGCAGGTTGTTCAGTTTCCATGTTAGTTGAGTGTCTCGTTTTGATTGTCTAGTTTCAGTGGAGTGTAGTCCTGAGTTCTAGTTTGATTGCACTGTGGTCTGAGAGACAGTTTGTTATAATTTCTCTGTTCTTGTACATTTGCTGAGGATAGTTAGCTCTTCCTGTGCTTTACTTCCCAATTACGTGGTCGATTTTGATGGAGTAAGTACGATGTGGTGCTGAGAAGAATCTTGTATATTCTGTTGATTTGGGGTGGAGAGTTCTATAGATGTCTTCTCCCTTTATTATGTGTGTGAGATGGGTCTCCTGATTAGGTTTGCTTGCTGCAGAGATGAGTTCAATTTGGATATCCTTGTTAACTTTCTGTCTCGTTGATCTGTCTAATGTTGATATTAGTGGAGTGTTGAAGTCTCCCGATGATCTATACATTGTGGCATGTTGGGGTAGTTTCTGTTTGAGTGCTTCCTTCAGTCAGGCATTGTAAGTTATCTGTAAAGGATTTTATTTCTAAGAACTTGCTATGAAATTCTGGGTTGAAAATGAATGTTGAATATTGGCTCCACTCTCTTCTGGCTTGGAGAGTTTCTGCCGAGATTGGGTCTGATGGGCTTCCCTTTGTGGGTAACCCGACCTTTCTCTGTGGCTGCCCTTAATATTTTTCCTTCATTTCAACTTTGGTGAATCTGGCAATTATGTGTCTTGGAGTTGCTCTTCAGGAGGAGTATCTTTGTGGCGTTCTCTGTATTTCCTGGATTTGAATGTCCTGCCCTACTAGGTTGGGGAAGTTCTCCTGGATGATATCTTGAAGAGTGTTTTTCCAGGTTCCATTTTCCCCCCTCACTTTCAGGCTCCGACGTAATTTGATAATCCCATACTTCTTGCAGGCTTTGTTCATTTCTTTTTCTTCTTTTTTCTTTTGGTTTCTCTTCTCGCTTCATTTCATTCATTTGTCCTCAATGGCTCTTTCTTCCAGTTGATGTCTCTTTGTGCATTTGATCTTGTCATGATGTTTAGGACCTTCTCTGCATTAATTACTCTAGTATCAATGTTTTTATTTCAGGGTACTAACCTCCTTTAGCTATTGATGGACAAGCCTTCTTCTCTCATCTCGTCAAAGTCATTCTCCGTCCAGCTTTGATCCGTTGCTGGCGATGAGCGCACTCCTTTGCCGGGGGAGATGCTCTTATTTTTTGAATTTCCAGCTTTTCTGCCCTGCTTTTTCCCCATCTTTGTGGTTTTATCTGCCTATGATGGTGATGTACTGATGGGGTTTTGGTGTAGGTGTCCTTCCTGTTTGATAGTTTTCCTTCTAACAGTCAGGACCCTCAGCTTAGGTCTGTTGAGATTGATCAGGTCCACTCCAGACCCTGTTTGCCTGGGTATCAGCAGCAGAGGCTGCAGTAGAATATTTCTGAACAGCGAGTGTACCTGTCTGATTTTGCTTTGGAAGCTTCCTCTCAGATGTACTCCACCCTGTGATGTGTTGTCAACTGCCCCTAGTGGGGGATGCCTCCCAGTTAGGCTACTCAGGGGTCAGGGACCCACTTATTGCCGTTCTCAACCACTCTCTCTTCAAAGCTGTCAGACAGTGTTTTTGCGGAGGTTTCGTTGTTTGTTATTGCCCTGTCCCCAGAGGTGGAACCCACTTCGAGCTTCCCAGCAGCTTTGTTTACCTCCATCCCCCTTCGCTGCTGCCTTGCTGGTATCACAGACTGCTGTGAGCTATGTGTGGGATATGATCTCTCTTTTATTTACATATGTTTCATTTAGAATAATTTAATTTCTGTGTTTTCAAATTTATGTAATTGTCTGCAATGTCTAATATTCTGTTAATTTGTCTATTGTATTACTTAATCTCAGATATTACATCTTTTTAATTACAGTTTATTATGTGTGTGTTTTTAACCTCTTTCTCTGCTTTTCATGGTTTTCTCTGTAGTCTTGAATATGAGTATATTGATAAGACCATTTGTTATTGCCCTTGACCACCCATTTTATCATTTTTGTCATTTCCAGGTCTAATTCTACTACCTATTTTTTTCTCTTATACTAAGCAATATTTCTGTAATTCTTTTCATGTCTGTTTTTTTTTTTTTTTTTTTTTTCATCATAGTAATGGTAATATATTTTGTTTCTAGGTTCCATACTTTGGATTATAGACTGAGGTCAATTACTGGAAAAAAATTGTTTGTTTTTTCCTTCAGGCCTTTATTTTAAGCTTTGTTAGATCCAAAATAGATTTTTGGCTTTAATTTTATTCTTTTATTTTTTAAACACCGTTCTGAGAACTCTATGTGATGCCTATGTATTAGGAGTTTTTACATCTTGTCTATTAAATAGTAAAATAAAATATTCTCAACTCTATGTGAGTCTTAGTATTGTTCTGAGTGTTACTTGCTATAATTATTTTTCCAGTCTCTGTTATTTTTTAGTAGGCATTCAGTTGAAGAATTCATGGGGATTACATTCACATTTTTGGAGCTTGCTCTTGGTACTATGCATAACAAAATAGGAATCAAATAATTAAGCACAAATAACAGTGTTTGTCTTCCTTAAATTTAATATGGTGAAGAAAAAAAAAACAAAACTTTCACATATAACCCCCTTTTTGAAAGGATAGAATTTTAAATCCAGGATAGAAAATAATTTTTATTCCATTTTCAGGACATAAGCTCATTGTTGCTCTGAACAAAATTTATTGTCAAAAGTAAATGAAGTGTTAATGGTTCATCCATTTACTGTTTAGATTTATCATTCATTGCAGGATTTTTAATAATTTTCAGTCTCTGTGTATAGGCTAAAGATACATAATTGGCTTAAGTTTCCATAATAAATTAGTTTGTGACAAAAGTAATTCAGACAATGTATCCATAAATAATTAAATAACATCTAGATTTATTTTTACTTCATTAAATTAATTTCAGCATGTGCATTGGATAATAAAATATTAATTCTTTATTGCCATAAATAAATTTAAAAAAATTATGTATATCTTTCTTTATTTGTTTTCTTGAATTATTCAATAATATTTGGTTTGCTAACAGGTGCTCAAATTTTATAGACAAACATACACACTTACCCCTTTATTGTCTTACTCACAAGCTGTAGAATATGCTTATGTAAAGTGCCTTCAGTTTGTAACCAGCTTTATTAATGTTTACTATATATTGCAACAATATAATCATTTTACATATTATATTGTTTCAAATACTGAAACAATTATAAATTAGCATAAAACATATAAAAAATTGTCATCATGCCAAAAGCTCCTTTGTATCTAGCCAACTTAAGGGCCTGACTCAATCCACAAACACTCCATAATCTGCCTTATCTCACTATATTTTACATCTGTCTTTTGTAGAGTTTCATATAAATGGAAGTCTATATTACACTAGTTTCTTGCTTCTTTGGTTCATCAAAATACATTTGAGATTCACTTGTAATATCAGATAAATCAATATTGCATAGGTTTCTGTTGATCACTGTGTATGCCTAGAGGATCAGTGACGCTTGTGTATAGTCATGCTCCACATAATGACATTTTAATCAACAACTCACCATATACATGATGGTAGTCTCATAAGATTGTAATATATTCTTACTGTACTTTTTCTATGCTTAGATTGTTTAGATATGCAAATACTTAAACATTGTGTTAAAATTGCCTACAGTATTTAGTGCAGTAACATGCTGTACAAATTTGTAGCCTAGGAGCAATAGGCCATACCGTATATCCTAGATGTGTAGTAGTCTATAACATGAATTAATAGGTTTGTGCAAGTAAATTCTATGTTGTTTGCACAAGAACTAAACTGCTTAATGGTGCATTTTTCAGAATATATCCCCATCATTAAGAGATGCATGGCTGTGTTTTATCTATTTGATTATCCAGTTGTCTCAGCAAGATTGTGTTAAAAATGTATTATTTTCCTATTTAATTTTCTCAGTACCTTTGCTATAAATAAATTAACTATATATTTATGGGTTTTATTTATGGGTTCTATGAGGTTACACTGATTTATATGTCTAATTTAAACAAATACCACACAATCTAAATATTTTATATTTGATATTTTAAAATTTCACTTTCCAAATGTTTATTGCTAGCATATAGATATAAAATCTGCATTTTTTTTTTTTTTTTGTAATGTTGACCTTGTTTTCCACAAACTTACTAAGCTCACTTATTATCTCAAGTATATTTTGGTCGCTACCTTAGGATATTTTTCATATATGACTGTGGTACTTATAAATAGATACTTTCAGAATTTTTTCTGTATCCATTTTATATATTTTTCTTATTTTATTGCAATGATTAGGACAGCCATTACAGTAGTCAATGGAAGTTGGATTATTTTAGTTTCAAATACAAGGTTACTGGTATTAGATTGATTTAAATTTTATTTTCATATGACCTTGTAACCCATGACTTTTATAAAATAAATTATTACTTTTAGTAGATTTATTTTGTAGTTTACTTATGACATTTTTTGCATACATGAGTTAAAAAATTTTAGGGTAAATATAATTGTAATTTTTATCTTTCAATCTACATGTCATTTATTTCTGCCTTTAAGGTTTTTTAAGTTTTTAGTTATTATGGGTACAAAATATTAATAGTTGTATATATTTGTGTGGTACATGTGATGTTCTGATGCAGGTATACAATGTGTAATAATTACATCAGGGTAATTAGAGTATCTAGCACCTCAAGCATTTATTATTTCCTTGTGTTAGTAATATAATTTCATTCTTTAACCAATATTAAATATACAATAAACAATTATCAACTATATTAACCTTGTTGTGGTATAAATTACTAGATATTATTCATTCTATCTAACTATATTTTGCACCTATTAATCCTCCACCCAACTACAATGGGTTCATTGTAGATGGATTTATTTATGGATTCTCTATGCAGTTCCATTGGTCTATGTGTCTTTTTTTTTTATATCACTACCATGCGGTTTTTGTTTCTACAGCTCTGTAGTATGTTTGAAGTCAGGTAATGTGATTCCTTCAGTTTTTCTTTTTACTCAGAATGATTTTGGCTATAATGAGTCTATTGTGGTTACACATACATTTTATAATTATTTTTTCTATTTCCTTGAAGAATATCACTGGCATTTTCATAAGAACTGCAATAAACCTGTAGATTGTTTTGGATAGTACGCACATTTTAACAATATTGATTTGTCCAATCAAAGGACATGGAATATATATATTTTTTTCTGTCCCCGGTGTTTTATAGTAGAAATTGTTTATTCCTTTGGTAAAGTTTTTTCCTAGGTATTTAATTTTATTTGTAGCTATTGTAAATAGGATTACTTTCTTGATTTTTTTAAAAGATTGTTCACTGGTGAAATACATAATTCTACTGATTTTTGTATGTTGATTTTTGTATTCTGTAACTTTACAAAAACTGTCAGATCTAATTGTTTTTTGCTTTTTTGTTTTGCTGAAGTTCTTATGTTTTGTATTAATACATGATCACGTGGTCTAAAACAAAATAATTTGACTTCTATTCCAGTTCAGATGTCAGTTATTTCTTTATTTTGTCTAATTGCTCTAACTAGAACATCCAGTACTGGTATGGTTTGGATCTGTGTCGCCTACCCAAATTTTATGTCAAATTGTAATCCCCAGTGCTGGAGCTAGGACCTGGGGGATGGTGACTTAATCATGGGGGTGGATTGCTTGTGAATTATTTGGCACCATCCGCTTGGTGATTTTCTCTTAATAGAGTTATCATGAGATCTGATTATTTAAGCATATAGCACCTTGCTTGCCTCTCTCTTTCTCTTGCTTCTTCTCCCACCGTGTCAGACACCTCATTCTCATTTTGCTTTTTGCCATGATTGGAAGTTTCCTGATGCCTGCCCAGAGATGTAAGCCACTATGCTTCCTATACAGCCTGCAGAACATTGACATAATTAAATCTCTTTAAATAAACTACCCAGTCTCAGATATTTCTTTATAGCAATGTGAGAATGAACTAATCCAGAAAATTGGTACCAAGGAGTGAGGCTTTGCTTCTCCCTTGGTCCTTGGTGGCTTCCACAAACTGTTAAGCATGTAGGTACACAGAGTCCAAGAATTGAGGTGTGGGAACCTGCCTAGGTTTCAAAGAATGAGATTTCAGATATACCTGCTCCTCAGGTATATTTATATTTCAGGTAAAGATACTTGAAAATGTGGAAGCAGTTTTGGAACTGTGTAAAGGCAGAGGTTGGAAGAGTTGGGAGGGCTCAGAAGACGACAGGCTGATAAGAGAAAGCTTGGAACTTTCTAGGGACTGGTTAAACAGCTGAGACCAAAATGCTGATAGTGAGACAGACAAAGAAAAACAGGCTGATGAGGTTTCAGATGGAGATGAGGAACTTTTTGGGAACTCAAACTAAGGTCACCTCTGTTATGCATTACCAAAGAATTTGGCTTTGGGAAACTTTTTTAAGGATTTGTGAAACTTTGAACTTGAGAGTGATGATTTAGGGTATCTGGTGAAGAAATTTCTAAGCAGCAAGGCAAGTAGCTGTTCTACTTTTAACCACCTATATTCATATGTGTGAGCAAATAAATCACCCAAAATTGGAACTTGCATTTAAAAAGGAAGCAGAGTGTAAAGTTTGGGAAATTTGCAGCCTAGCCATGTGGTAAAAAATAAAAGTCCATTTACAGTGGATAAATTCAAGCAGGCAGCAGAAATTTGCATAAGTTAAAAGGAGCCAAATGCTAATAGCCAAGTGTCTGGGGAACAAGACTTGAAGACATTTCAGAGAACTTGTAGCAGCCCATTCCATCACAGGCCTGGAGGTCTAGGAGGACTGAATGTTTCCTGAGCTATGTTCATGGCCTTGATGCCCTGAGAAGCCTCAGGACACTCTCTCCCTGCATCCCAGCCACTCCAGGCGCAGCTGTGACTCCAAAAGGTCCAGATGTAGCTCAGGCCACTGCTTCAAAAGGTGAAAGCCATATTTTTTGGTGGCTTCCACACAGTGTTAAGCATGCAAGCACACAGAGTCCAAGAATTGAGGCTTGGGAGCCTCTGCCTAGATTTCAGCGAATCTATGGAAAAGCCTGGATTTCCAGGGAGAAGCCTGCTGCTGGAGTGGAGCCCTAACAGAGAATCTTTACCAGAGCAGTGTGGAGGGTAAATGTGGGGTTGGAGCCCCCACACAGAGTCCTCACTGGGGCACTTCTCGGTGAAGCTATGAGAAAAGGACCACCATCTTCTAGATCCCAGAATGGTAGAACCGCTGGCAGCTTTCAGTCTCAACCTAAAAATAGCCACAGACAATGCCAGGCCATGAGAGCAGCCACAGGAACTGAACCCCATAAAGCCATAAGGACAGAGCTGCCCAAGGCCTTGGGAAACCAACCTTTATATCAGTAAGTCCTGGATGTGGAAAATAAAGTCAAAGGATATTATTTTGGAGCTTCAAGATTTAACTACTGCCTTGCTGGGCTTCAGAGTTGTGTAAGGACTGTCATCCTTTTTTTTTCTTTTTTTCTTTCTTTTTTTTTTTTTTTTTTTGACTATTTCTCCCTTTTGGAATGAGAGTATTTACCTATTGCCTATACCCCTGTATCAGTCTGGGTATTGGCACCTACCTCACATGTCAACAGAGCTCTGGAGGGTAATGGACAAATCCACAGTATATTAGGTTCCCCATTTTCTGTCCAGGGCTTCACAGCTCCTTGCCAGCTGCTATCTCCTCCATGTTGCAAATAGGAGTCTCTCCTCCCTTGGGCCACTCTAGTAAAGGTCTCAAACTCCAGAAATCTGAGTTGCTTAAAAAACTCCTTACTAAGAACTAAGGGTGACAAATACACTAACAGGAAGAAGTAACTCTCCTATGACCTGATCCTTTTTACAACTTCATCAAAAAAAGATGCAGATTTACCTACAAATGCTACAATAAGAAGAACTGGAAACCCTGGTAAAAACACTCTATGTGACCATGCAGGCTCCTGAGAGTAAATTCCACAAATTACCATCTGTCTCCTTGTTTTATGTTTCCATTGTGTGCATGGGTTTGTCTGTGGACGTGTGTTGAGAGAAGTGTATATGTATGTATGTATATATGGATATATTTGTTTATGTGACTCTGTGTGTATGTAGTTCTATGCACACTTACACATACATATGTCTTTATTTATCTATTTATAACTCCTCTCATTGATACATGCCTCCTGAGTTGCTCCTGTCAATTTACTTCAGTGTGGACTAGAAGATTATAAAATAATATAGTCAGACAGGAGACATAATTCTACATTTACTTTTTTGAAAAAACTAGCTTCCATTACTCTAGAAATAAACTGGTTATTTTTTAGCTATTAATATGTATATCACTGTTTGAATGTGGAATGTCACTGCTTTTATTAGAAATGAGGATTTGTATAATGGCAACCAATATCTTAGGCTGGGGCAAATAGTAATGCTTCCTGACTTAAGTAAACCTCTTTATTATGACCTTAGTCCCAATGTGTGACAGCCTTTGTAGTGGCAGTAATTTAAAATTCAACCTCAGTGCATAGGTAGAACATTTAATGTTCTACTTTGAAGACCCTCCATTACCTCCTTACTTTCACCCAGCATGATGGTGTCTCTCCTGACCCACAAATAGGGTCAAGTAACTAGAGATCTGACACAAAGGTGCAATCCAATATGATGGTGATTTGAGGTTTGGAGCACCACGTTCCATGATGAGAGAGTTCTAAAGGATGGAGAGCACCTCCAAAGCTCTTAGTTCTGTTCCTTTCTGCTGAGGGCCTCGTAGTTCCCTGACTACTCCTACCTCCTCCTTGAACCAAATAGAATTCTCTCCTTCCCTGGCCCACTCTAGTATGTATCATAGACAGAAAATCTGAGTACCTAGGCATTTGTCTGCTACTAACTAAGGGTGACAAGACACTAACAGGAGGAAGCCTTCCTCTATAGTCTATTTCTCTTTTTTCTGAAACAATTTTATCCTGAGAGTAAATCCCACTAATCTCCATCTCTTTCTCTGTCATTTTTTTGTTTCTGTGTGTTTTATTTTTTGTGTCCATTTTTATAACTCACATGTCATCAGTATCAATGGTTACTCCTACAAGTTCATTTGGATCACGGCTAAAGGACAAATATGGCCAGATATGTATCTTGAAAGTAATTAACTTGTTTTTGATTTTACAAGCTCATAGGTGGAAGGAACTTGCTTTGTCTCGGATGAGATTTGGGAATTTGAAGTTATGAGTTGTTGCTGAACAAGAGTCAAGATTTTGCAGGACTGTTGGGAAGCCATGATTGTATTTTGCAATGTGGGAAGGACATGGGTGGGGAGCGGAATAAAAATATGGTTTAAATCTGTGTTCTCACTCAAATCTCCTGTCATATTATAATCTCCAATTTTGGAAGTGCAGCCTGGTGGGAGGTGATTGGATCATGGGTGTGGAATCTTCATGACTGGTTTAGCACCATCTACTTGGTTCTGTTCTCATGATAGTGAGCGACATCTCCCAAGATCTGGTTGTTAAAAAGTGGGGAGAACCTCCTCTTTCCTTGCTCTGGCTCCCACCATGTGATATAATTTATTCTCCTTTTGCCTTCCACCAAGATCGAAAGCTTGTTGAGGCCTCTCCAGAAACAGAAGCTGCTATGTTTTCTGTACAGCCTGAAGAACTGTGAGCCAATTAAACTTTTCTTTATAAGTTCCACAGTCTCAGATATTTCTTTTTATAGCAACATGAGAATAGACTAATACAAGTACTATGTTAAATAGGAGTTAAAGTGAGCATTCTCATCTTGATCTAGATCTCAGAGGAAAGGCTTTCAGTTTTTTCTCCATTCGATGTGATACTGTTGGATATGGCTTTTATTGTGTTGAGGTGTATTCCCTCAGTGCCCACTTTTTATTGTTTTTATGACAAAAGAATGTTAAATTTTATCAAAAGTTTTTTCAACACCTATTGAAATAATCATATGATTTTTGTCCTTCATTCTGTTGATAAGATATATCTCATTGATTGAATTGCATGTTGTATCAGGCCATTCTTGCACTGTCATAAAGAAATACCTGAGACTGGGTAATTTATAAATAAAATAGGTTTACTGGATCACAGTTCTGTGGGCTGTACAGGCAGTGTACTGCTTGCATCTGCTTGGCTCCTGGGAGGCATCAGGAGCTATTACTTATGGCGAAGCTTGAGCAAACATATCACATAGTGAAAGCAATAGCAAAAGAGATAGAGTGGGGTGAGGGGTGTCACACACTTTTAAACCACTAGATCTCATTTGAATGCAGAGCAAGCACTCACTTATTACCAAGGGGATGGACCAAGCCATTCATGATTAATCCAATCCCATAATCCAAACGCCTCCCACAAGGCCCCACCTCAAACAAAACATCAGGGATTGAATTTCACATGAAATTTGTGTGGGGACAAATATCTAATCCATATCACAAATGCTAAACCATCCTTGCATCCCTGGAATGAATTCCACTTGGTTGTAATGAATAATCTTTAAATCATGTTGTTGAATTAGGTTTGTTAACATTTTGTGGAAGATTTTTGTATCCATCTTTATCAGAGATATTGGCATATAGTTTTCTTTTTTTGTTGTGACTTTGGTTTTGGTATTAGGGAAATATCAGTCTTATAGAATGAGTTTGGAAGTATTCCCTCCTCCTTCATTTTTTGAAATAGTTTGAGTAGGGTTGGTATTAGGGTTTCTATAAATGTTTGGTAGAATTCAATAATGAAATCATCAGGTTCTTGGTTTTTCTTTGATGGAATAATTTTATTATAATTCCCATCTCATTACTTGTTATATGCCTATTCATACTTTGGGTTTCTTTGTGGTTTGATGTTAGTATGTTGCATGTGTCTAGGAATTCATCTATTTCTTCAAGGTTGTTTAATTTATTGGCATATTGTTGTTCACAGTAGTCTTTAGTGATCCCAAATTTCTGTGGTATGAATTGTATTGTCTTTTCTTTCCATGTCAGATTTTATGTATTTGAGTCTTCTGTTTTTATTGGTTAATGTGGCTAGAGATTTGTTAGTTTTGTTTATTTTTTAAAAAACAACTTTCATTTCATTGATCTTTGGTATCATTTCCTTTGTTTCAATTTTCTTTCTACTCTGATCTTTGTAAATTTTTTTCTTCTACTAATTTTGAGTTTGGTTTGCTCTACATTTTTTTATTCTTTAATATGCATTGTTGAGTTGTTTATTTGAAGTTTTTCTACTTTTTTGATGTAATTGCTTATTGCTATAAACTTTTCTCTTAGTGCTATTTTTCGTATATCTTTACCTAGGCTAAGGTCTAGAAAAGTCTTCTGAGTTTAATCCATTTACATTCAATGTCATTATTGATAGGTTTAGGTATGTTGTGTTTTCATTTTCACTTATTTAAATACATTTTTATTTTTTAAATTTTCTTCATTGATCCATTATTCATTCTGGAACATATTATTTGATTTATATGTGATTGTATAGATTCTAAAGTTCATCCTATTATTGATTTTTAGTATTATTTCATTGTAGTCAGAGAATATACTTAACATGATTTCAATTTTTTTGAATTATTAAAATTTGTTTTGTGGCTTAACATGGTCTATTCTTGAAATAATTAATTTGCTGAGAAGCAGAATGTCTAGGCTGCAGCTATTGGATGAAATGGTCTGTAGATACCTAGTAAGCCCATTTGGTCTACAGGGCCGATTATGTCCAATATTTCTGTTTTGGTTTTCTCTCTGGATTACTGGTCTAATGCTAAAAGTGGGGGTTAAGGTCTTCATTTATTGTATCTGGGGCTATCACTCTCTTTAGCCTAATAATACTTACTTTATATATTTTGATGCTCCAGTGTTGGCTGAAAATTTGTATAAGCTGCCTTCATTGTTATATAATAACCATTTTTATCTGTTTTTAGGCTTTTCATCTTGAAATCTGTTTTATCTAAATATAACTACTCCTACTTGTTTTTGGTTTCTATTTGCATGGAATAACTTTTTCCATCTCTTAATTTTCAGTGCATGGGTCTTTACAGATGAAGTCAGTTCCTTGTGGCAGCATACAGTAAAGTCTTTTAAAAAAATTCATTCAACCACTCTATGTCCTTTTTAAAAATAAATTCAAAATGGATGGGTACAGGTGTGCTTTATAGATATATTGCAAAATGGTGTGGATTGGACTTCTAGTGTATCTATCATCTAACAGGGAACATTGTAGCTAATAAGTTATTTTGTAACCCTCATGTTTCTCTATTTTTTTTTTTTTTTTGAAAAAGTCTTGCTCTGTTGCCCAGGCAGGAGTGCGGTGGCACAATCTCGACTCACTGCAAGCTCTGCCTCCCAGGTTCATGCCATTCTCCTGCCTCAGCCTCCGGAGTAGCTGGGACTACAGGTGCCTGCCATTACCTCGGGCTAATTTTTCTTTTGTATTTTTAGTAGAGACTGAGTTTCATCATGTTAGCCAGGATGGTTTCGATCTCCTGACCTCATGATCCGCCTGCCTTGGCCTCTCAAAGTGCTGGGATTACAGGCATGAGCCACCGCACCCACATCCTTCTCTTATTTCCCCTTATAGAGTCCCCAATGGCTATTATTTTCCTCTTTAAGCCCATGTGTACCTATTATATAGCTTCCACTTGTAAGTGTGAACATTTATTGTTTCTGAGTCATTTCACTTAGGATAATGGCCGTCAGCTTCGTCCATGTTGCTACTAACGACATGACATGATTTTGTTCTTTGTTATAACAGCATAGTATTCCATTGTGTGTATATATATATACACACACACACACCATGGAAAATATATATATATATATACACACACACACACACACACACACACATATTTCACATTTTCTTTGTCCAGTCATTCACTGATAGGCATTTCTATTGACTGCATGACTTTGATCAGTGCTGCAATAAACATACCAGTGCAGGTGTCCCTTTCATATAATTATTTCTTTTCCTTTGGGGGTATACCCAATATTGGGATTGCTAGATTGAATAATAGATCTAATTTTAGTTCTTTGAGAAATCTCCATACTGTTTTCAATAGAGGTTGTACTAATTTACATTCTCACCAACAGTGTACAAGCATTCCCTATTTTCTATGTTGTTGCCAACATCTGTTGCTTTTTGTCTTTTTAATAATAGCAATTCTTACTCATATGAGATGGTATCTCATTGTGATTTTAATTTGTGTGTCTCTAATAATGAGTGATGTTAATGTTGAGCGTTTTTTCATGTTTGTTGGCCACTTGTATGTCTTCTTTTAAGAAATGTCTGTTCATGCTCTTTGTCAATTTGTTTATGCTTTTATTTTGGTTTGTTTGTTGTTGTTGTTGAGTTGTTTGAGTTTCTTGTAGAAAATGGGTATCAGTCATTTGTCAGATGCATAGTTTGCAAATATTTTACCCCATTCTGTGTGTTGTCTCAAGTTTAAAAGTGATGACTGTATATTTAAAAACCTGCAGAACCAAGGAATTAAGCATGCAATAGTTTGGATAAAAGACTGCTAATATTTCTACCTAGAACATCTGCTTCATTAGGGTGCCTGCAATGCAGGTTACATGCTTCTGCAATTTGTGACTGCTGGTGTAAATAATTGTTTCTTCTGTATTTCAAATTGCAGTTGCAAACACAGTAACACTTTCTCCTCTGTGCTTCTACAGGACTTTGACTTGTACATTTTACGATTTGATACAGATACCAGCTGCCCTATTTCTTTATCTCCAGAAAAATTGTTAGCCCCTGGAAGCACAGCATCCTTATTTATCTCTGAAATCAAAGCTCCGTGCTTGTGTCATAGTAAACACTACACAAAATACTGACTTTTACTAATAATTATTTTGCATTCTTAATTCAGCATATAAAGGGATTGTCCTATGAGAGGCTGAAAATAGATCTAAGGATGATAGGTTGTAGGTAATTCTTGGAGGTAAAAGTCTTAGGTATTTCCCTTCTGTCATTATTGAATTCTCAGCTTTCTATATAGAATATGCTGTGTGAAGCTGTAGTTTACTTACGTTTTCATGAAGATGAACACTTATTTTAATCTACATATGTTCCAAATATTCTAAGAAAAGGGTGATTTATAGACTATTTGGTGTATAAATGTAGTCTTATTTATTTACATATCTTATTTCTTGCTTTTAATATCATGATATTTAGAAATCACTTCAAGTGAGTTATTGAGAAAAGAAGACTCACTTTAGTCTCATTCCTCAGAGTAAACTTTGATCTATAGTGTAAAAACTTTATGTATGTTACACAAAGACATCCGGATATTGTGGAAGCCATAATGACTTTCAAAGTCATTTAATTCTAAAATATTTAATCAAATTCACGGCAAAAAGTGCTAACAATCATCTGGAAATGGAAAACTAAATGACATCTAATTTTACTGCAATTTATTTTATTACATAAAAATCAATTTTAAAGGAGTTTCAAGGGTACTACACATTTTATCTCTTGGTAGAAATTTGTGTTAATGAATAAATATAAAAAGAGTATATATGTGTACGAATCACAACAATTCGTACGGAAAATTATTATGTTTTGCTTTCTTACAAATGTTCTTGAATCAAGATACCGGCAAACAGTCATCAAACAGCTAGATGGTCATAAAGTTAAAAAAAAGAAAAAAAAGAAACAATGCATTAAAGACAGATGGCATAATAATGGCACCCAAAAAGCATCTTATCAGCAACTAACATACGTGTGCCATCAGTAACTGTTTATTTTCACTTGTTACAATAATCTCATAAATCATGAATGCAAAACTCAATTCTTCCAGTAGACAATCTTTGCTTCTCTATGAGAGTTAGATTATGCTGTTAAAGGAGTGCTTTGTTAACTCCCCTCCCACACCATGAGTCATAGCACCTGTGTACTCAAGCTAAGAAAATTCTGCCTTTTTACCCTCTTTCTCCCAGCTAATATAGTACAGATGGTCTTATTTGTAAGTTATGAGAATTTGAAATAAAATACATTAAAGCATTGAATAAAATTATTTTCTACATCTAGTGTTTTCCAAATAAGCTGAATACTAAATAAATCATTGAAATTGTAAGATATTAGGAAGCAAGATACTGCAATTTGTTATACTCTAAGTCTTTTTTAGGTCATTTTTATAACATGGTATTGCTTGAAATGTAAAGGGGCTTTCTGTTCTTATGGTCAGAATTTGCTAAATGAATGCAATATTTAGTTAGACAAATTAACATTCTAGCATTTAGTTAAATCATTAATAGTTTTAAAATATTATTAAAAATGATATTTCTTAAAAGGAGTTATGTTTACTAATGCATAAGATATATTTATCATAATGTAAAAGTACTGGGGAAACAATTCTATAATGGTAATATGAAGCCAGAGATTGATTTCTCATTTCATCTTTCTGTCTTTTTTGACTTACTATAATTATATTTACAATTTATTTTACTTGTTTTCACAACTTCATGAACCTACTATGTTCTGAAAATTGCAGTATAACTCTGTGTTACAAAATACCATACCATAACTCTTGTAATTCGTAGAGATTACAACATATTTATTCTTACAATATACCTAAAGAAATAGATATTATGCGTATTTAAAGTTCATCTTTTAAATTCTGTATGACCTAAGAGTTGGAAGAGATCAATGAGGAATAATAGAGATTGGTAGATGCTAAGATAAATGATAGAAAAGAGAAAGGTTTCAAATAAACACAATTAGAAATGACAAGGGGGATATTACCACTGACCTGACAGAAATACAAACAACCATCAGAGAATATTATGATCACCTCTATGCACATAACTAGAAAATCTAGAAGAAATGGATGAATTCCTAGACACATATATCCTCCCAAGGGTAAACCAGAAAGAAACTGAATGCCTGAACAAACTAATAATGAGCTCTGAATTTGAGTCAGTAATGAAGACTACAAACCAAAAAAAAAAAAACTAAGAACCAGAAAAAATCACAGTTTAATTCTACCAGATGTACAAAGAAGACCTGGTTTCATTCATGCTGAATCTATTCCAAAAAGTTGAGGAAGAGGAACTCCTCCCTAACTCATTCTACAGGTCCAGGTTTCTGGTACCAAAACCTGGCAGAGTTAAAACAAACAAACAAATGAACAAACAAAACTTCAGGCCAATATCGTTAATGAACATCAGTGCAACCGTTATCAATTAAATACTTGCAAAACGAATCCAGCAGCACATCCAAAAGCTTAACCACTATGATTACATAAGCTTTACCTCTGGGAGAGAAAGTTGGTTCAACATATGCGAATCAATAAATGTGATTCATCACATAACCGTAACTAAAGACAAAATCCGCAGGACTATCTCTATAAATGCAGAAAAGGCTTTAGGTGAAAGTCAATACCTCTTTATGTTGAAAACTATCAATAAACTAGGTATTGAAGGAACATACCTCAAAATAATAAAAGCCATCTATCACAAACCCATAGCCAAGATCATATTGAATAGACAAAAAGCTGGAAGCATTCCCCTTGAAAATGGACATAAGACAAGGATGCCCTCTGTCATTCCTATTCAACATGGTATTGGAGTCCTGGCCAGGGCAATTGGGCAAAAGCATCTAAATAGGAAAAGAGAAAGTCAAATTATCCCTGCATGCAAATGACATGATCCTATGTCTAAAAACCCCATAGTCTCAGCACCAAAGCTCCTTAGCCTGATAAACAACTTCAGCAAAGTCTCAGCATACAAAATCAATGTGCAAAAATCACTGATATTCCTATACACAAACAACAGTCAAGCTGAGAGCCAAATCAGGAATAGGATACTATTCACAATTGTTACAAAAGAATAAAATACCTAGGAATGCCACTAAGGTGGTGAAAGATCTCTACAAGG